>NW_027174579.1:300000-560000 GCF_000390325.3 Nicotiana tomentosiformis
TGCAGAACATGCAAGCCTAGCTGCCAGAGCTGTTGTAGAACTTTAAAGGCAATATTGTGTTGATGATGGTGGTTCATGCCACTTAGTTTTCAAGGATGAAAGGTTGGAACATGGGCAATCATTTCCTGGAGATGGTAATGGTAATTGTTCTGTTGGCAGGCAGAATTGGAACATCAAATTTATGGATGCTACCTCTGTTGCTCAAGCAGCAGTTGAGTTTGCAGAACATGCAAGCCTAGCTGCCAGAGCTGTTGTAGAAGTTTCAAGGCAATATTATGTTGATGACGGTGGTTTATGCCACTTAGGTTTCAAGGATGAAAGGTTGGAACATGGGCAATCATTTCCTGGAGATGGTAATGATAATTTTTCTGTTGGCAGGTAGAATTGGAACAAGAAATTTAAGGATGCTACCTCTGCTGCTCATGTAGTGGCTGAGTTTGCAGAACATGCAAGCCTAGCTGCCACAGCTGTTGTAGAACTTTCAGGGCAATATTATGTTGATAGCGGTGGTTCATGACACTTAGGTTTCAAGGATGAAAGGTTGGAACATGGGCAATCATTTCCTGTAGATGGTAATTTTACTGTTGGCAAGCAGAATTGGAACATGAAATTTAAGGATGCTACCTCTACTGCTCAAGCAGCGGCTGAGTTTGCAGAACATGCAAGCCTAGCAGCCACAGCTGTTGTAGAACTTTTAGGGCAATATTATGTTGATGATGGTGGTTCATGACACTTAGGTTTCAAGGATAAAAGGTTGGAACATGGGCAATCATTTCCTGGAGATGGTGATGGTAATGTTTCTGTTGGCAGGAAGAATTCAAACATGAAATTTAAGGATTCTACCTCTGCTGCACAAGCAGCAGCTGAGTTTGCAGAACATGCAAGCCTAGCTGCCAGATCTGTTGTAGAACTTTCAAGGCAATATTGTGTTGATGATGGTGGTTCATGCGACTTAGGTTTCAAGGATTAAAGGTTAAAACATAGGCAATCATTTCTTAGAGATGGTAATGGTAATTTTTCTATTGGCAGGCAGAATTGGAACATAAAATTTAAGGATGCTACCTCTGCTGCTCAAGCTGCGGCTAAGTTTTCAGAACATGCAAGCCAAGCTGCCAGAGTTGTTGTAGAACTT
The DNA here is from genome assembly GCF_000390325.3 of Nicotiana tomentosiformis. Taxonomy (NCBI): domain Eukaryota; kingdom Viridiplantae; phylum Streptophyta; class Magnoliopsida; order Solanales; family Solanaceae; genus Nicotiana; species Nicotiana tomentosiformis. The sequence continues at coordinate 301,133 of NW_027174579.1, forward strand.
TCAAGGCAATATTGTGTTGATGAAGGTGGTTTATGCCACTTAGGTTTCAAGGATGTAAGGTTGGAACATGGGCAATCATTTCCTGGAGATGGTAATGGTAATTTTTCTGTTGGCAGGCAGAATTGGAACATGAAATTTAAGGATGCTACCTCTGCTGCTCAAGCAGCGGCTTAGTTTGCAGAACATGCAGGCCTAGCTGCCAGAGCTGTTGTAGAACTTTCAAGGCAATATTGTGTTGATGATGGTCGTTCATTCCACTTAGATTTCAAGGATGAAAGGTTGGATCATGGGCAATCATTTCCTAGAGATGGTAATGGTAATTTTTCTGTTGGCAGGCAGAATTGGAACATGAAATTTATGGATGCTACCTCTGCTGCTCAAGCAGCGGCTGAGTTTTCAGAACATGCAAGCCTAGCCGCCAGAGTTGTTGTAGAACTTTCAAGGCAATATTGTGTTGATGAAGGTGGTTCATGCCACTTAGGTTTCAAGGATGTAAGGTTGGAACATGGGCAATCATTTAGCGGAGATGGTAATGGTAATTTTTCTGTTGGCAGGCAGAATTGGAACATGAAATTTTAGGATGCTACCTCTGCTGCTCAAGCAGCGGTTGAGTTTGCAGAACATGCAAGCCTAGCTGCCGGAGCTATTGGAGAACTTTCAAGGCAATATTGTGTTGATGATGGTGGTTCATGCCACTTAGGTTTCAAGAATGAATGGTTGGAACATGGGCAATCATTTCCTGGAGATGGTAATTTTTCTATTGGCAAGCAGAATTGGAACAAGAAATTTAAGGATGCTACCTCTGCTGCTCAAGCAGTGGCTGAGTTTGCAGAACATGCACGGCTAGTTGCCAGAGCTGTTGTAGAACTTTCAAGGCAATATTGTGTTGATGACGGTGGTTCATGCCACTTAGGTTTCAAGGATGAAAAGTTAGAACATGGGCAATCATTTCTTGTTGATGGTAATGGTAATTTTTCTATTGGCAGGTAGAACTGGAACATGAAATTTAAGGTTGCTACCTCTGCTGCTCAAGCAGCGGCTGAGTTTGCAGAACATGCAAGCCTAGCTGCCAGAGCTGTTGTAGAACTTTAAAGGCAATATTGTGTTGATGATGGTGGTTCATGCCACTTAGTTTTCAAGGATGAAAGGTTGGAACATGGGCAATCATTTCCTGGAGATGGTAATGGTAATTGTTCTGTTGGCAGGCAGAATTGGAACATCAAATTTATGGATGCTACCTCTGTTGCTCAAGCAGCAGTTGAGTTTGCAGAACATGCAAGCCTAGCTGCCAGAGCTGTTGTAGAAGTTTCAAGGCAATATTATGTTGATGACGGTGGTTTATGCCACTTAGGTTTCAAGGATGAAAGGTTGGAACATGGGCAATCATTTCCTGGAGATGGTAATGATAATTTTTCTGTTGGCAGGTAGAATTGGAACAAGAAATTTAAGGATGCTACCTCTGCTGCTCATGTAGCGGCTGAGTTTGCAGAACATGCAAGCCTAGCTGCCACAGCTGTTGTAGAACTTTCAGGGCAATATTATGTTGATAGCGGTGGTTCATGACACTTAGGTTTCAAGGATGAAAGGTTGGAACATGGGCAATCATTTCCTGTAGATGGTAATTTTACTGTTGGCAAGCAGAATTGGAACATGAAATTTAAGGATGCTACCTCTACTGCTCAAGCAGCGGCTGAGTTTGCAGAACATGCAAGCCTAGCAGCCACAGCTGTTGTAGAACTTTTAGGGCAATATTATGTTGATGATGGTGGTTCATGACACTTAGGTTTCAAGGATAAAAGGTTGGAACATGGGCAATCATTTCCTGGAGATGGTGATGGTAATGTTTCTGTTGGCAGGAAGAATTCAAACATGAAATTTAAGGATTCTACCTCTGCTGCACAAGCAGCAGCTGAGTTTGCAGAACATGCAAGCCTAGCTGCCAGATCTGTTGTAGAACTTTCAAGGCAATATTGTGTTGATGATGGTGGTTCATGCCACTTAGTTTTCAAGGATGAAAGGTTTAAACATGGGCAATCATTCCCTTGAGATGGTAATGGTAATTTTTCTATTGACAGGCGGAATTGGAACATGAAATTGAAGGATGCTACCTCAGCTGCTCAAGCAGCGACTGAGTTTGCAGAACATGCAAGCCTAGCTACCGGAGCTGTTGGAGAACTTTCAAGGCAATTGATGATGTTGGTTTAGTCCATTTAGGTTTCAAGGATGAAAGGTTGGAACATGGGCAATCATTTCCTGGAGATGGTAATGGTAATTTTTCTGTTGGCAGGCAGAATTGGAACAAGAAATTTAAGGATGCTACCTCTGCTGCTCAAGCAGCGGCTAAGTTTTCAGAACATGCAAGCCTAGCCGCCAGAGTTGTTGTAGAACTTTCAAGGCAATATTGTATTGATGAAGGTGGTTCATGCCACTTAGGTTTCAAGGATGTAAGATTGGAACATGGGCAATCATTTAGTGGAGATGGTAATGGTAATTTTTCTGTTGGCAGGCAGAATTGGAACATGAAATTTAAGGATGCTACCTCTGCTGCTCAAGCAGCGGCTGAGTTTGCAGAACATGCAGGCCTAGCTGCCAGAGCTGTTGTAGAACTTTCAAGGCAATATTGTGTTGATGATGGTGGTTCATTCCACTTAGATTTAAAGGATGAAAGGTTGGATCATGGGCAATCATTTCCTGGAGATGGTAATGGTAATTTTTCTGTTGGCAGGCAGAATTGGAACATGAAATTTATGGATGCTACCTCTGCTGCTCAAGCAGCGGCTGAGTTTGCAGAACATGCAAGCCTAGCTGCCAGAGCTGTTGTAGAACTTTCAAGGCAATATTTTATTGATGACGGTGGTTCATACCACTTATGTTTCAAGGATGAAATGTTGGAACATGGGCAATCATTTCCTGGAGATGGTAATGGTAATTTTTCTGTTGGCAGGCAGAATTGGAACATCAAATTTAAGGATGCTACTTCTGCTGCTCAAGCAGCGGCTGTGTTTACAGAACATGCAAGCCTAGCTGTCGGAGCTGTTGGAGAACTTTCAAGGCAATATTGTGTTGATTATGGTGGTTCATGCCACTTAGGTTTCAAGAATGAAAGGTTGGAACGTGGGCAATCATTTCCTGGAGATGGTAATTTTTCTATTGGCAAGCAGAATTGGAACAAGAAATTTAAGGATGCTACCTCTGCTGCTCAAGCAGTGGCTGAGTTTGAAGAACATGTATGGCTAGCTGCCAGAGCTGTTGTAGAACTTTCAAGGAAATATTGTGTTAATGATGGTGGTTCAAGCCACTTAGGTTTCAAGGACGAAAGGTTGGAACATTGGCAATCATTTCCTCGATATGGTGATGGTAATATTTCTGTTGGCATGCAGAATTGGAACATGCAATTTAAGGATGCTACCTCTACTGCTCAAGCAGCGGCTGAGTTTGCAGAACGTGCAAGCCTAACTGCCAGAGCTGTTGCAGAACTTTCAAGGCAATATTGTGTTAATGATGGAGGTTCATGCCACTTAGTTTTCAAGGATGAAAGGTTGGAACATGGGCAATCATTTCCTTGAGATGGTATTGGTAATTTTTCTGTTGGCAGGTAGAATTGGAACATGACGTTTAAGGATGCTACCTCTGTTGTTCAAGCAGCGGTTGAGTTTGCAGGACATGTAAGCCTAGCTGCTAGAGCTGTTGTAGAACTTTCAAGGCAATATTGTGTAGATGATGGTGGTTCATTCCACTTAGATTTCAAGGATGAAAGGTTGGATCATGGGCAATCATTTCCTGGAGATGGTAATGGTAATTTTTCTGTTGGCAGGCAGAATTGGAACATGAAATTTATGGATGCTACCTCTGCTGCTCAAGCAGCGGCTGAGTTTGCAGAACATGCAAGCCTAGCTGTCAGAGCTGTTGTAGAACTTTCAAGGCAATATTGTGTTGATGACGGTGGTTCATACCACTTATGTTTCAAGGATGAAATGTTGGAACATGGGCAATCATTTCCTGGAGATGGTAATGGTAATTTTTCTGTTGGCAGGCAGAATTGGAACATGAAATTTAAGGATGCTACTTCTGCTGCTCAAGCAGCGGGTGAGTTTGCAGAACATGCAAGCCTAGCTGTCGGAGCTGTTGGAGAACTTTCAAGGCAATATTGTGTTGATGATGGTGGTTCATGCCACTTAGGTTTCAAGAATGAATGGTTGGAACATGGGCAATCATTTCCTGGAGATGGTAATTTTTCTATTGGCAAGCAGAATTGGAACAAGAAATTTAAGGATGCTACCTCTGCTGCTCAAGCAGTGGCTGAGTTTGCAAAACATGCACGGCTAGCTGCCAGAGCTGTTATAGAACTTTCAAGGCAATATTGTGTTGATGACGGTGGTTCATGCCACTTAGGTTTCAAGGATGAAAAGTTAGAACATGGGCAATCATTTCTTGGAGATGGTAATGGTAATTTTTTGTTGGCAGGTAGAACTGGAACATGAAATTTAAGGTTGCTACCTCTGCTGCTCAAGCAGCGGCTGAGTTTGCAGAACATGCAAGCCTAGCTGCCAGAGCTGTTGTAGAACTTTAAAGGCAATATTGTGTTGATGATGGTGGTTCATGCCATTTAGGTTTCTAGGATGAAAGGTTGGAACATGGGCAATCATTTCCTGTAGATGGTAATTTTTCTGTTGGCAGGCAAAATTGGAACATGAAATTTAAGGATGCTACCTCTGCTGCTAAAGTAGCGGCTAAGTTTTCAGAACATGGGCAATCATTTTCTGGAGATAGTAATGGTAATTGTTCTGTTGGCAGGCAGAATTGGAACATCAAATTTATGGATGCTACCTCTGTTGCTCAAGCAGCAGCTGAGTTTGCAGAACATGCAAGCCTAGTGCCAGAGCTGTTGTAGAAGTTTCAAGGCAATATTGTGTTGATGACAGTGGTTTATGCCACTTAGGTTTCAAGGATGAAAGGTTGGAACATGGGCAATCATTTCCTGGAGATGGTAATGATAATTTTTCTGTTGGCAGGTAGAATTGGAACATGAAATTTAAGGATGCTACCTCTGCTGCTCATGTAGCGGCAGAGTTTGCAGAACATGCAAGCCTAGCCGCCGGAGCTGTTGTAGAACTTTCAAGGCAATATTGTGTTGATGATGGTGGTTCATGCCATTTAGGTTTCTAGGATGAAAGGTTGGAACATGGGCAATCATTTCCTGTAGATGGTAATTTTACTGTTGGCAAGCAGAATTAGAACATGAAATTTAAGGATGCTACCTCTACTGCTCAAGCAGCGGCTGAGTTTGCAGAACATGCAAGCCTAGCTGCCAGATCTATTGTAGAACTTTCAAGGCAATATTGTGTTGAAAATGGTGGTTCATGCCACTTAGTTTTCAAGGATGAAAGGTTAAAACATGGGCAATCATTCCCTTGAGATGGTAATGGTAATTTTTCTATTGGCAGGCGGAATTGGAACATGAAATTGAAGGATGCTACCTCAGCTGCTCAAGCAGTGGCTGAGTTTGCAGAACATGCAAGCCTAGCTGCCGGAGCTGTTGGAGAACTTTCAAGGCAATTGATGATGTTGGTTTAGTCCACTTAGGTTTCAAGGATGAAAGGTTGGAACATGGGCAATCATTTCCTGGAGATGGTAATGGTAATTTTTCTGTTGGCAGGCAGAATTGGAACATGAAATTTAAGGATGCTACCTCTGCTGCTCAAGCAGTGGCTAAGTTTTTAGAATATGCAAGCCTAGCTGCCAGAGTTGTTGCAGAACTTTCAAGGCAATATTGTATTGATGAAGGTGGTTCATGCCACTTAGGTTTCAAGGATGTAAGGTTGGAACATGGGCAATCATTTAGTGGAGATGGTAATGGTAATTTTTCTGTTGGCAGGCAGAATTGGAACATGAAATTTAAGGATGCTACCTCTGCTGCTCAAGCAGCGGTTGAGTTTGCAGAACATGCAGGCCTAGCTGCCAGAGCTGTTGTAGAACTTTCAAGGCAATATTGTGTTGATGATGGTGGTTCATTCCACTTAGATTTAAAGGATGAAAGGTTGGATCATGGGCAATCATTTCCTGGAGATGGTAATGGTAATTTTTCTGTTGGCAGGCAGAATTGGAACATGAAATTTATGGATGCTACCTCTGCTGCTCAAGCAGCGGCTGAGTTTGCAGAACATGCAAGCCTAGCTGCCAAAGCTATTGTAGAACTTTCAAGGCAATATTTTGTTGATGACGGTGGTTCATGCCACTTAGGTTTCAAGAATGAAAGGTTGGAACATGGGCAATCATTTCCTGGAGATGGTGATTTTTCTGTTGGCAAGCAGAATTGGAACATGAAATTTAAGGATGCTACCTCTGCTGCTCAAGCAGCGGCTGAGTTTGCAGAACATGCAAGGCTAGGTGCCAGAGCTGTTGTAGAACTTTCAAGGCAATATTGAGTTGATGATGGTGGTTCATGCCACTTAGGTTTCAAGGATGAAAGGTTAGAACATGGGCAATCATTTCCTGGAGATGGTAATTTTTCTGTTGGCAGGCAGAATTGGAACATGAAATTTAAGGATGCTTCCTCTGCTGCTCAAGCAGCGGCTGAGTTTGCAGAACATGCAAGCCTAACTGCCAGAGCTGTTGTAGAACTTTCAAGGCAATATTATGTTGATGATGGTGGTTCATGCCACTTAGTTTTCAAGGATGAAAGGTTGGAACACGGGCAATCATTTCCTTGAGATAGTAATGGTAATTTTTCTGTTGGCAGACAGAATTGGAACATGCAATTTAAGGATGCTACCTCTGCTGCTCAAGCAGCGGCTGAGTTTGCATAACATGCAAGCCTAGCTGCCAGAGCTGTTGTAGAACTTTCAAGGCAATATTGAGTTGATGATGGTGGTACATGCCACTTAGGTTTCAAGGATGAAAGGTTGGAACACGGGCAATCATTTCCTGGAGATGGTAATGGTAATATTTCTATTGGCAGGCAGAATTGGAACATGAAATTTAAGGATGCTACGTCTGCTGCTCAAGCAGCGGCTGAGTTTGCAGAACATGCAAGCCTAGCTGCCAGAGCTATTGGAGAACTTTCAAGGCAATATTATGTTGATGATGGTGGTTCATGCCACTTAGGTTTCAAGAATGAAAGGTTGGAACATGGGCAATCATTTCCTTGAGATGGTAATGGTAATTGTTCTGTTGGCACGCAGAATTGGAACATGAAATTTAAGGATGCTACCTCTGCTGCTCAAGCAGCGGCTGAGTTTGCAGAACATGCAAGCCTAGTTGCCAGAGCTGTTGTAGAACTTTAAAGGCAATATTGTGTTGATGATGGTGGTTCATGCCACTTAGGTTTCAAGGATGAAAGGTTGGAACATGGGCAATCATTTCGTAGAGATGGTAATTTTTCGTTTGGCAAACAGAATTGGAACATGAAATTTAAGGATGCTACCTCTGTTGCTCAAGCAGCGGCTGAGTTTGCAGAACATGCAAGCCTAACTACCAGAGCTGTTGTAGAACTTTCAAGGAAATATTGTGTTGATGATGGTGGTTCATGCCACTTAGTTTTCAAGGATGAAAGGTTGGAACATGGGCAATCATTTCCTTGAGATGGTAATGGTAATTTTTCTGTTGGCAGGCAGAATTGGAACATGAAATTTAAGGATGCTACCTCTAATGCTCAAGCAGCGGCTGAGTTTGCAGAACATGCAAGCCTAGCTGCCAAAGCTGTTGTAGAACTTTAAAGGCAATATTGTGTTGATGATGGTGGTTCATGCCACTTAGGTTTCAAGGATGAAAGGTTGGAACATGGGCAATCATTTCCTGGAGATGGTAATGGTAATTGTTCTGTTGGCAGGTAGAATTGGAACATGAAATTTAAGGATGCTACCACTATTGCTCAAGCAGCGGCTGAGGTTGCAGAACGTGCAAGCCTAGCTGCAAGAGCTGTTGGAGAACTTTCAAGGCAATATTGTGATGATGATGGTGGTTCATGCCACTTAGTTTTCAAGGATAAAAGGTTGGAACATGGGCAACAATTTCCTATAGATGGTAATGGAAATTCTTTTGTTGGCAGGTAGAATTGGAACATGAAATTTAAGGATGCTACCTCTGCTACTCAAGCAGCGGATGAGTTTGCAGAATATGCAAGCCTAGCTGCAAGAGCTGTTGTAGAACTTTCAAGGCAATATTGTGTTGATGATGGTGGTTCATGCCACTTAGGTTTCAAGGATAAAAGGTTGGACCATGGGCAATCATTTCCTGGAGATGGTAAATTTTTTATTGGCAGGCAGAATTGGAACATGAAATTTAAGGATGCCATCTCTGCTGCTCAAATAGTGGCTGAGTTTGCAGAACATCCAAGCTTAGCTGCCAGAGCTTTTGTAGAACTTTAAAGGCAATATTATGTTGATGATGGTGGTTCATGACACTTAGGTTTCAAGGATGAAAGGTTGGAACATGGGCAATCATTTCCTAGAGATGGTAATGGTAATTTATTTTTTTGCAGGCTGAATTGGAACATGAAATTTAAGGATGCTACCTCTATTGCTGAAGCAGCGGCTGAGGTTGCAGAACATGCAAGCCTAGCTGCCAGAGCTGTTGGAGAACATTCAAGGCAATATTGTGTTGATGATGGTGGTTCATGCCACTTAGGTTTCAAGGATGAAAGGTTGGAACATGGGCAATCATTTCGTAGACATGGTAATTTTTCGTTTGGCAAACAGAATTGGAACATGAAATTTAAGGATGCTACCTCTGTTGCTCAAGCAGCGGCTGAGTTTGCAGAACATGCAAGCCTAACTACCAGAGCTGTTGTAGAACTTTCAAGGAAATATTGTGTTGATGATGGTGGTTCATGCCACTTAGTTTTCAAGGATGAAAGGTTGGAACATGGGCAATCATTTCCTTGAGATGGTAATGGTAATTTTTCTGTTGGCAGGCAGAATTGGAACATGAAATTTAAGGATGCTACCTCTAATGCTCAAGCAGCGGCTGAGTTTGCAGAACATGCAAGCCTAGCTGCCAGAGCTATTGTAGAACTTTAAAGGCAATATTGTGTTGATGATGGTGGTTCATGCCACTTAGGTTTCAAGAAGGAAAGGTTGGAACATGGGCAATCTTTTTCTAGAGATGGTAATGGTAATTATTCTTTTGGCAGGCAGAATTGGAACATGAAATTTAAGGATGCTACCTTTGTTGCTCAAGCAGTGGCTGAGGTTGCAGAACATGCAAGCCTAGCTGCCAAAGCTGTTGGAGATCTTTCAAGGTAATATTGTGTTGATGATGGTGGTTCATGCCACTTAGGTTTCAAGGATAAAAGGTTGGACCATCGGCAATCATTTCTTGGAGATGGTAAATTTTCTATTGGCAGGAAGAATTGGAACATGAAATTTAAGGATGCCATCTCTGCTGCTCAAGCAGCGGCTGAGTTTGCAGAACATCCAAGCCTAGCTGCTAGAGCTGTTGTAGAACTTTCAAGGCAATATTTTGTTGATGATGGCTGTTCATGCCACTTAGGTTTCAAGGATGAAAGGTTGGAACATGGGCATTCATTTCTTGGAGATGGTGATGGTAAATTTGCTGTTGACAGGCAGAATTGGAACATGAAATTTAAGAATGCTACCTCTGCTGCTCAAGCAGCGGCTGAGTTTGCAGAACATGCAAGCCTAGCTGCCAAAGCTTTTGTAGAACTTTAAAGGCAATATTGTGTTGATGATGGTGGTTTATGCCACTTAGGTTTCAAGAAAGAAAGGTTGGAACATGGGCAATCATTTCGTAGAGAATGGTAATTGTTTTGTTGGCAGGCAGAATTGGAACATGAAATTTAAGGATGCTACCTCTGTTGCTCAAGTAGCGGCTGAGGTTGCAGAACATGCAAGCCTAACTGCCAGAGCTGTTGGAGAACTTTCAAGGCAATATTGTGTTGATGATGGTGGTTCATGGCACTTAGGTTTCAAGGATGAAAGGTTGGAACATGGGCAATCATTTCCTGTAGATGGTAATGGTAATTTTTCTGTTGGCAGGCAGAATTGGAACATGAAATTTAAGGATGCTACCTCTGCTGCTCAAGCAGCGGCTGAATTTGCAGAACATACAAGCCTAGCTGCTAGAGCTGTTGTAGAACTTTCAAGGCAATATTTTGTTGATGATGGCGGTTCATGCCACTTAGGTTTCAAGGATGAAAGGTTGGAACATGGGCAATCATTTCTTGGAGATGGTAATGGTAAATTTGCTGTTGGCAGGCAGAATTGGAACATGAAATTTAAGGATGCTACCTCTGCTGCTCAAGCAGCGGCTGAGTTTGCAGAACATGCAAGCCTAGCTGCCAAAGCTGTTGTAGAACTTTAAAGGCAATATTGTGTTGATGATGGTGGTTCATGCCACTTAGGTTTCAAGGATGAAAGGTTGGAACATGGGCAATCATTTCCTGGAGATGGTAATGGTAATTGTTCTGTTGGCAGGTAGAATTGGAACATGAAATTTAAGGATGCTACCACTATTGCTCAAGCAGCGGCTGAGGTTGCAGAATGTGCAAGCCTAGCTGCAAGAGCTGTTGGAGAACTTTCAAGGCAATATTGTGATGATGATGGTGGTTCATGCCACTTAGTTTTCAAGGATAAAAGGTTGGAACATGGGCAATAATTTCCTATAGATGGTAATGGAAATTCTTTTGTTGGCAGGTAGAATTGGAACATGAAATTTAAGGATGCTACCTCTGCTACTCAAGCAGCGGATGAGTTTGCAGAATATGCAAGCCTAGCTGCAAGAGCTGTTGTAGAACTTTCAAGGCAATATTGTGTTGATGATGGTGGTTCATGCCACTTAGGTTTCAAGGATAAAAGGTTGGACCATGGGCAATCATTTCCTGGAGATGGTAAATTTTTTATTGGCAGGCAGAATTGGAACATGAAATTTAAGGATGCCATCTCTGCTGCTCAAATAGTGGCTGAGTTTGCAGAACATCCAAGCTTAGCTGCCAGAGCTTTTGTAGAACTTTAAAGGCAATATTATGTTGATGATGGTGGTTCATGACACTTAGGTTTCAAGGATGAAAGGTTGGAACATGGGCAATCATTTCCTAGAGATGGTAATGGTAATTTATTTTTTTGCAGGCAGAATTGGAACATGAAATTTAAGGATGCTACCTCTGTTGCTGAAGTAGCGGCTGAGGTTGCAGAACATGCAAGCCTAGCTGCCAGAGCTGTTGGAGAACTTTCAAGGCAATATTGTGTTGATGATGGTGGTTCATGCCACTTAGGTTTCAAGGATGATAGGTTGGAACATGGGCAATCATTTCGTAGAGATGGTAATTTTTCGTTTGGCAAACAGAATTGGAACATGAAATTTAAGGATGCTACCTCTGTTGCTCAAGCAGCGGCTGAGTTTGCAGAACATGCAAGCCTAACTACCAGAGCTGTTGTAGAACTTTCAAGGAAATATTGTGTTGATGATGGTGGTTCATGCCACTTAGTTTTCAAGGATGAAAGGTTGGAACATGGGCAATCATTTCCTTGAGATGGTAATGGTAATTTTTCTGTTGGCAGGCAGAATTGGAACATGAAATTTAAGGATGCTACCTCTAATGCTCAAGCAGCGGCTGAGTTTGCAGAACATGCAAGCCTAGCTGCCAGAGCTATTGTAGAACTTTAAAGGCAATATTGTGTTGATGATGGTGGTTCATGCCACTTAGGTTTCAAGAAGGAAAGGTTGGAACATGGGCAATCTTTTTCTAGAGATGGTAATGGTAATTATTCTTTTGGCAGGCAGAATTGGAACATGAAATTTAAGGATGCTACCTTTGTTGCTCAAGCAGTGGCTGAGGTTGCAGAACATGCAAGCCTAGCTGCCAAAGCTGTTGGAGATCTTTCAAGGTAATATTGTGTTGATGATGGTGGTTCATGCCACTTAGGTTTCAAGGATAAAAGGTTGGACCATCGGCAATCATTTCTTGGAGATGGTAAATTTTCTATTGGCAGGAAGAATTGGAACATGAAATTTAAGGATGCCATCTCTGCTGCTCAAGCAGCGGCTGAGTTTGCAGAACATCCAAGCCTAGCTGCTAGAGCTGTTGTAGAACTTTCAAGGCAATATTTTGTTGATGATGGCGGTTCATGCCACTTAGGTTTCAAGGATGAAAGGTTGGAACATGGGCATTCATTTCTTGGAGATGGTGATGGTAAATTTGCTGTTGACAGGCAGAATTGGAACATGAAATTTAAGAATGCTACCTCTGCTGCTCAAGCAGCGGCTGAGTTTGCAGAACATGCAAGCCTAGCTGCCAAAGCTTTTGTAGAACTTTAAAGGCAATATTGTGTTGATGATAGTTGTTTATGCCACTTAGGTTTCAAGAAAGAAAGGTTGGAACATGGGCAATCATTTCGTAGAGAATGGTAATTGTTTTGTTGGCAGGCAGAATTGGAACATGAAATTTAAGGATGCTACCTCTGTTGCTCAAGTAGCGGCTGAGGTTGCAGAACATGCAAGCCTAACTGCCAGAGCTGTTGGAGAACTTTCAAGGCAATATTGTGTTGATGATGGTGGTTCATGGCACTTAGGTTTCAAGGATGAAAGGTTGGAACATGGGCAATCATTTCCTGTAGATGGTAATGGTAATTTTTCTGTTGGCAGGCAGAATTGGAACATGAAATTTAAGGATGCTACCTCTGCTGCTCAAGCAGCGGCTGAATTTGCAGAACATACAAGCCTAGCTGCTAGAGCTGTTGTAGAACTTTCAAGGCAATATTTTGTTGATGATGGCGGTTCATGCCACTTAGGTTTCAAGGATGAAAGGTTGGAACATGGGCAATCATTTCTTGGAGATGGTAATGGTAAATTTGCTGTTGGCAGGCAGAATTGGAACATGAAATTTAAGGATGCTACCTCTGCTGCTCAAGCAGCGGCTGAGTTTGCAGAACATGCAAGCCTAGCTGCCAAAGCTGTTGTAGAACTTTAAAGGCAATATTGTGTTGATGATGGTGGTTCATGCCACTTAGGTTTCAAGGATGAAAGGTTGGAACATGGGCAATCATTTCCTGGAGATGGTAATGGTAATTGTTCTGTTGGCAGGTAGAATTGGAACATGAAATTTAAGGATGCTACCACTATTGCTCAAGCAGCGGCTGAGGTTGCAGAACGTGCAAGCCTAGCTGCAAGAGCTGTTGGAGAACTTTCAAGGCAATATTGTGATGATGATGGTGGTTCATGCCACTTAGTTTTCAAGGATAAAAGGTTGGAACATGGGCAATAATTTCCTATAGATGGTAATGGAAATTCTTTTGTTGGCAGGTAGAATTGGAACATGAAATTTAAGGATGCTACCTCTGCTACTCAAGCAGCGGATGAGTTTGCAGAATATGCAAGCCTAGCTGCAAGAGCTGTTGTAGAACTTTCAAGGCAATATTGTGTTGATGATGGTGGTTCATGCCACTTAGGTTTCAAGGATAAAAGGTTGGACCATGGGCAATCATTTCCTGGAGATGGTAAATTTTTTATTGGCAGGCAGAATTGGAACATGAAATTTAAGGATGCCATCTCTGCTGCTCAAATAGTGGCTGAGTTTGCAGAACATCCAAGCTTAGCTGCCAGAGCTTTTGTAGAACTTTAAAGGCAATATTATGTTGATGATGGTGGTTCATGACACTTAGGTTTCAAGGATGAAAGGTTGGAACATGGGCAATCATTTCCTAGAGATGGTAATGGTAATTTATTTTTTTGCAGGCAGAATTGGAACATGAAATTTAAGGATGCTACCTCTGTTGCTGAAGTAGCGGCTGAGGTTGCAGAACATGCAAGCCTAGCTGCCAGAGCTGTTGGAGAACTTTCAAGGCAATATTGTGTTGATGATGGTGGTTCATGCCACTTAGGTTTCAAGGATGATAGGTTGGAACATGGGCAATCATTTCGTAGAGATGGTAATTTTTCGTTTGGCAAACAGAATTGGAACATGAAATTTAAGGATGCTACCTCTGTTGCTCAAGCAGCGGCTGAGTTTGCAGAACATGCAAGCCTAACTACCAGAGCTGTTGTAGAACTTTCAAGGAAATATTGTGTTGATGATGGTGGTTCATGCCACTTAGTTTTCAAGGATGAAAGGTTGGAACATGGGCAATCATTTCCTTGAGATGGTAATGGTAATTTTTCTGTTGGCAGGCAGAATTGGAACATGAAATTTAAGGATGCTACCTCTAATGCTCAAGCAGCGGCTGAGTTTGCAGAACATGCAAGCCTAGCTGCCAGAGCTATTGTAGAAATTTAAAGGCAATATTGTGTTGATGATGGTGGTTCATGCCACTTAGGTTTCAAGAAGGAAAGGTTGGAACATGGGCAATCTTTTTCTAGAGATGGTAATGGTAATTATTCTTTTGGCAGGCAGAATTGGAACATGAAATTTAAGGATGCTACCTTTGTTGCTCAAGCAGTGGCTGAGGTTGCAGAACATGCAAGCCTAGCTGCCAAAGCTGTTGGAGATCTTTCAAGGTAATATTGTGTTGATGATGGTGGTTCATGCCACTTAGTTTTCAAGGATAAAAGGTTGGACCATCGGCAATCATTTCTTGGAGATGGTAAATTTTCTATTGGCAGGCAGAATTGGAACATGAAATTTAAGGATGCCATCTGTGCTGCTCAAGCAGCGGCTGATTTTGCAGAACATCCAAGCCTAGCTGCTAGAGCTGTTGTAGAACTTTCAAGGCAATATTTTGTTGACGATGGCGGTTCATGCCACTTAGGTTTCAAGGATGAAAGGTTGGAACATGGGCATTCATTTCTTGGAGATGGTAATGGTAAATTTGCTGTTGGTAGGCAGAATTGGAACATGAAATTTAAGGTTGCTACCTCTGCTGCTCAAGCAGCGGCTGAGTTTGCAGAACATGCAAGCCTAGCTGCCAAAGCTTTTGTAGAACTTTAAAGGCAATATTGTGTTGATGATGGTAGTTTATGCCACTTAGGTTTCAAGAAAGAAAGGTTGGAACATGGGCAATCATTTCGTAGAGAATGGTAATTGTTTTGTTGGCAGGCAAAATTGGAACATGAAATTTAAGGATGCTACCTCTGTTGCTCAAGTAGCGGCTGAGGTTGCAGAACATGCAAGCCTAACTGCCAGAGCTGTTGGAGAACTTTCAAGGCAATATTGTGTTGATGATGGTGGTTCATGCCACTTAGGTTTCAAGGATGAAAGGTTGGAACATGGGCAATCATTTCCTTGAGATGGTAATGGTAATTTTTCTGTTCGCAGGCAGAATTGGAACATGAAATTTAAGGATGCTACCTCTGCTGCTCAAGCAGCGGCTGAGTTTGCAGAACATGCAAGCCTAGCTGTTAGAGCTGTTGTAGAACTTTCAAGGCAATATTTTGTTGATGATGGCGGTTCATGCCACTTAGGTTTCAAGGATGAAAGGTTGGAACATGGGCAATCATTTCATGGAGATTGTAATGGTAAATTTGCTGTTGGCAGGCAGAATTGGAACATGAAATTTAAGGATGCTACCTCTGCTGCTCAAGCAGCGGCTGAGTTTGCAGAACATGCAAGCCTAGCTGCCAAAGCTGTTGTAGAACTTTAATGGCAATATTGTGTTGATGATGGTGGTTCATGCCACTTAGGTTTCAAGGATGAAAGGTTGGAACATGGGCAATCATTTCCTGGAGATGGTAATGGTAATTTTTCTGTTGTTAGGAAGAATTGGAACATGAAATTTAAGGATGCTACCTCTTCTGCACAAGCAGCGGCTGAGTTTGCAGAACATGCAAGCCTATCTGCCAGAGCTGTTATAGAACTTTCAAGGAAATATTTTTTTGATGATGGTGGATCATGCCACTTAGTTTTCAAGGATGAAAGGTTGGAACATGGGCAATCATTTCCTGGAGATGGTAATGGTAAATTTGCTGTTGGCAAGCAGAATTGGAACATGAAATTTAAGGATGCTACCTCTGCTGCTCAAGCAGCGGCTGAGTTTGCAGAACATGCAAGCCAAGCTGCCAGAGCTGTTGTACAACTTTAAAGGCAATATTGTGTTGATGATGGTGGTTCATGCCACTTAGGTTTCAAGGAGGAAAGGTTGGAACATGGGCAATCATTTCCTAGAGATGGTAATGGTAATTGTTCTGTTGGCAGGCAGAATTGGAACATGAAATTTAAGGATGCTACCTTTGTTGCTCAAGCAGCGGCTGAGGTTGCAGAACATGCAAGCCTAGCTGCCAGAGCTGTTGGAGATCTTTCAAGGCAATATTGTGTTGATGATGGTGGTTCATGCCACTTAGTTTTCAAGGATAAAAGGTTGGAACATTGGCAATAATTTCCTACAGATGGTAATGGTAATTCTTTTGTTGGCAGGTAGAATTGGAACATGAAATTTAAGTATGCTACCTTTGCTACTCAAGTAGTGGATGAGTTTGCAGAATATGCAAGCCTAGCTGCAAGAGCTGTTGTAGAACTTTCAAGGCAATATTTTGTTGATGATGGTGGTTCATGCCACTTAATTTTAAAGGATAAAAGGTTGGACCATAGGCAATCATTTCCTGGAGATGGTAAATTTTCTATTGGCAGGCAGAATTGGAACATGAAATTTAAGGATGCCATCTCTGCTGCTCAAGCAGCGGCTGAGTTTGTAGAACATCCAAGCTTAGCTGCCAGAGCTTTTGTAGAACTTTAAAGGCAATATTGTGTTGATGATAGTGGTTCATGCCACTTAGGTTTCAAGGATAAAAGGTTGGAACATGGGCAATCATTTCCTAGAGAATGGTAATTTTTTTGTTGGCAGGCAGAATTGCAACATGAAATTTAAGGATGCTACCTCTGTTGCTCAAGCAGCGGCTGAGGTTGCAGAACATGCAAGCCTAGCTGCCAGAGCTGTTGTAGAACTTTCAAGGCAATATTTTGTTGATGATGGTGGTTCATGCCACTTAGTTTTCAAGGATGAAAGGTTGGAACATGGGCAATCATTTCCTGGAGATGGTAATGGTAATTTTTCTATTGGCAGGCAGAATTGGAACATGAAATTTAAGGATGCCATCTTAGCTGCTCAAGCAGCGGCTGAGTTTGCAATTTCTTTTGGCAGGCAGAATTGGAACATGAAATTTAAGGATGCCATCTCTGCTGCTCAAGCAGCGGCTGAGTTTGCAGAACATCCAAGCTTAGCTGCCAGAGCTTTTGTAGAACTTTAAAGGCAATATTGTATTGATGATGGTGGTTCATGCCACTTAGGTTTCAAGGATATAAGGTTGGAACATTGGCAATCATTTCCTAGAGAATGGTAATTTTTTTGTTGGCAGGCAGAATTGGAACATGAAATTTAAGGATGCTACCTCTGTTTCTCAAGCAGCAGCTGAGGTTGCAGAACATGCAAGCCTAGCTGCCAGAGCTGTTGTAGAACTTTCAAGGCAATATTTTGTTGATGATGGTGGTTCATTCCACTTAGATTTCAAGGATGAAAGGTTGGAACATGGGCAATCATTTCCTGGAGATGGTAATGGTAATTTTTCTGTTGGCAGGCAGAATTGGAACATGAAATTTAAGGATGCCATCTTAGCTGCTCAAGCAGCAGCTGAGTTTGCAATTTCTGTTGGCAGGCAGAATTGGAATATGAAATTTAAGGATGCTACCTCTGCTGCTCATGCAGCGGCTGAGTTTGCAGAACATGCAAGCCTAGCTGCCAGAGCTGTTGTTGAACTTTCAAGGCAATATTTTGTTGATGATGGTGGTTCATACCACTTAGGTTTCAAGCATGAAAGGTTGGAACATAGGCAATCATTTCCTGGAGATGGTAATTTTTCTGTTGGCAAGCAGAATTGGAGCATAAAATTTAAGGATGCTACCTCTGCTGCTCAAGCAGCGGCTGAGTTAGCAAAACATGCAAGGCTAGTTGTTGTAAAACTTTCAAGGCAATATTGTGTTGATGATGGTGGTTCATGCCACTTAGGTTTCAAGGATGAAAGGTTGGAACATGGGCAATCATTTCCTGGAGATGGTGATGGTAATATTTTTGTTGGCAGGCAGAATTGGAACATGAAATTTAAGGATGCTACCTCTGCTGCTCAAGAAGCGGCTGAGTTTGCAGAACATGCTAGGCTAGCTGCCAGAGCTGTTGTAGAACTTTCAAGGCAATAGTGTGTTAATGATGGTGGTTCATGCCATTTAGGTTTCAAGGATGAAAGGTTGGAACATGGGCAATTATTTCCTGGAGATGGTAATGGTAATTTTTCTATTGGCAGGAAGAATCGGAACATGAAATTTAAGGAAGCTACCTCTGCTGCTCAAGCAGTGGCTGAGTTTGCAGAACATGCACGCCTAGCTGCCAGAGCTGTTGTAGAACTTTCAAGGCAATATTTTGTTGATGATGGTGGTTCATGCCACTTAGTTTTCAAGGATGAAAGGTTGGAATATGGGCAATCATTTCCTGGAGATAGTAATGGTAATTTTTCTGTTGGCAGGCAGAATTGGAACATGCAATTTAAGGATGCTATCTCTGCTGCTCAAGCAGCGGCTGAGTTTGCAGAACATGCAAGCCTAGCTGCCAGAGCTGTTGGAGAACTTTAAAGACAATATTATGTTGATGATGGTGGTTCATGCCGCTTAGGTTTCAAGAATGAAAGGTTGGAACATGGGCAATCATTTCCTGAAGATGGTAATGGTAATTTTTCTGTTGGTAGGAAGAATTGGAACATGAAATTTAAGGATGCTACCTCTGCTGCACAAGCAGCGGCTGAGTTTGCAGAACATGCAAGCCTATCTGCCAGAGCTGTTATAGAACTTTCAAGGAAATATTTTTTTGATGATGGTGGATCATGCCACTTAGTTTTCAAGGATGAAAGGTTGGAACATGGGCAATCATTTCCTGGAGATGGTAATGGTAAATTTGCTGTTGGCAAGCAGAATTGGAACATGAAATTTAAGGATGCTACCTCTGCTGCTCAAGCAGCGGCTGAGTTTGCAGAACATGCAAGCCAAGCTGCCAGAGCTGTTGTACAACTTTAAAGGCAATATTGTGTTGATGATGGTGGTTCATGCCACTTAGGTTTCAAGGAGGAAAGGTTGGAACATGGGCAATCATTTCCTAGAGATTGTAATGGTAATTGTTCTGTTGGCAGGCAGAATTGGAACATGAAATTTAAGGATGCTACCTTTGTTGCTCAAGCAGCGGCTGAGGTTGCAGAACATGCAAGCCTAGCTGCCAGAGCTGTTGGAGATCTTTCAAGGCAATATTGTGTTGATGATGGTGGTTCATTCCACTTAGTTTTCAAGGATAAAAGGTTGGAACATTGGCAATAATTTCCTACAGATGGTAATGGTAATTCTTTTGTTGGCAGGTAGAATTTGAACATGAAATTTAAGTATGCTACCTTTGCTACTCAAGTAGTGGATGAGTTTGCAGAATATGCAAGCCTAGCTGCAAGAGCTGTTGTAGAACTTTCAAGGCAATATTTTGTTGATGATGGTGGTTCATGCCACTTAATTTTAAAGGATAAAAGGTTGGACCATAGGCAATCATTTCCTGGAGATGGTAAATTTTCTATTGGCAGGCAGAATTGGAACATGAAATTTAAGGATGCCATCTCTGCTGCTCAAGCAGCGGCTGAGTTTGTAGAACATCCAAGCTTAGCTGCCAGAGCTTTTGTAGAACTTTAAAGGCAATATTGTGTTGATGATAGTGGTTCATGCCACTTAGGTTTCAAGGATAAAAGGTTGGAACATGGGCAATCATTTCCTAGAGAATGGTAATTTTTTTGTTGGCAGGCAGAATTGCAACATGAAATTTAAGGATGCTACCTCTGTTGCTCAAGCAGCGGCTGAGGTTGCAGAACATGCAAGCCTAGCTGCCAGAGCTGTTGTAGAACTTTCAAGGCAATATTTTGTTGATGATGGTGGTTCATGCCACTTAGTTTTTAAGGATGAAAGGTTGGAACATGGGCAATCATTTCCTGGAGATGGTAATGGTAATTTTTCTATTGGCAGGCAGAATTGGAACATGAAATTTAAGGATGCCATCTTAGCTGCACAAGCAGCGGCTGAGTTTGCAATTTCTTTTGGCAGGCAGAATTGGAACATGAAATTTAAGGATGCCATCTCTGCTGCTCAAGCAGCGGCTGAGTTTGCAGAACATCCAAGCTTAGCTGCCAGAGCTTTTGTAGAACTTTAAAGGCAATATTGTGTTGATGATGGTGGTTCATGCCACTTAGGTTTCAAGGATATAAGGTTGGAACATTGGCAATCATTTCCTAGAGAATGGTAATTTTTTTGTTGGCAGGCAGAATTGGAACATGAAATTTAAGGATGCTACCTCTATTTCTCAAGCAGCGGCTGAGGTTGCAGAACATGCAAGCCTAGCTGCCAGAGCTGTTGTAGAACTTTCAAGGCAATATTTTGTTGATGATGGTGGTTCATTCCACTTAGATTTCAAGGATGAAAGGTTGGAACATGGGCAATCATTTCCTGGAGATGGTAATGGTAATTTTTCTGTTGGCAGGCAGAATTGGAACATGAAATTTAAGGATGCCATCTTAGCTGCTCAAGCAGCAGCTGAGTTTGCAATTTCTGTTGGCAGGCAGAATTGGAATATGAAATTTAAGGATGCTACCTCTGCTGCTCATGCAGCGGCTGAGTTTGCAGAACATGCAAGCCTAGCTGCCAGAGCTGTTGTTGAACTTTCAAGGCAATATTTTGTTGATGATGGTGGTTCATACCACTTAGGTTTCAAGCATGAAAGGTTGGAACATAGGCAATCATTTCCTGGAGATGGTAATTTTTCTGTTGGCAAGCAGAATTGGAGCATAAAATTTAAGGATGCTACCTCTGCTGCTCAAGCAGCGGCTGAGTTAGCAAAACATGCAAGGCTAGTTGTTGTAAAACTTTCAAGGCAATATTGTGTTGATGATGGTGGTTCATGCCACTTAGGTTTCAAGGATGAAAGGTTGGAACATGGGCAATCATTTCCTGGAGATGGTGATGGTAATATTTTTGTTGGCAGGCAGAATTGGAACATGAAATTTAAGGATGCTACCTCTGCTGCTCAAGAAGCGGCTGAGTTTGCAGAACATGCTAGGCTAGCTGCCAGAGCTGTTGTAGAACTTTCAAGGCAATAGTGTGTTAATGATGGTGGTTCATGCCATTTAGGTTTCAAGGATGAAAGGTTGGAACATGGGCAATTATTTCCTGGAGATGGTAATGGTAATTTTTCTATTGGCAGGAAGAATCGGAACATGAAATTTAAGGAAGCTACCTCTGCTGCTCAAGCAGTGGCTGAGTTTGCAGAACATGCACGCCTAGCTGCCAGAGCTGTTGTAGAACTTTCAAGGCAATATTTTGTTGATGATGGTGGTTCATGCCACTTAGTTTTCAAGGATGAAAGGTTGGAATATGGGCAATCATTTCCTGGAGATAGTAATGGTAATTTTTCTGTTGGCAGGCAGAATTGGAACATGCAATTTAAGGATGCTATCTCTGCTGCTCAAGCAGCGGCTGAGTTTGCAGAACATGCAAGCCTAGCTGCCAGAGCTGTTGGAGAACTTTAAAGACAATATTATGTTGATGATGGTGGTTCATGCCGCTTAGGTTTCAAGAATGAAAGGTTGGAACATGGGCAATCATTTCCTGAAGATGGTAATGGTAATTTTTCTGTTGGTAGGAAGAATTGGAACATGAAATTTAAGGATGCTACCTCTGCTGCACAAGCAGCGGCTGAGTTTGCAGAACATGCAAGCCTATCTGCCAGAGCTGTTATAGAACTTTCAAGGAAATATTTTTTTGATGATGGTGGATCATGCCACTTAGTTTTCAAGGATGAAAGGTTGGAACATGGGCAATCATTTCCTGGAGATGGTAATGGTAAATTTGCTGTTGGCAAGCAGAATTGGAACATGAAATTTAAGGATGCTACCTCTGCTGCTCAAGCAGCGGCTGAGTTTGCAGAACATGCAAGCCAAGCTGCCAGAGCTGTTGTACAACTTTAAAGGCAATATTGTGTTGATGATGGTGGTTCATGCCACTTAGGTTTCAAGGAGGAAAGGTTGGAACATGGGCAATCATTTCCTAGAGATTGTAATGGTAATTGTTCTGTTGGCAGGCAGAATTGGAACATGAAATTTAAGGATGCTACCTTTGTTGCTCAAGCAGCGGCTGAGGTTGCAGAACATGCAAGCCTAGCTGCCAGAGCTGTTGGAGATCTTTCAAGGCAATATTGTGTTGATGATGGTGGTTCATGCCACTTAGTTTTCAAGGATAAAAGGTTGGAACATTGGCAATAATTTCCTACAGATGGTAATGGTAATTCTTTTGTTGGCAGGTAGAATTGGAACATGAAATTTAAGTATGCTACCTTTGCTACTCAAGTAGTGGATGAGTTTGCAGAATATGCAAGCCTAGCTGCAAGAGCTGTTGTAGAACTTTCAAGGCAATATTTTGTTGATGATGGTGGTTCATGCCACTTAATTTTAAAGGATAAAAGGTTGGACCATAGGCAATCATTTCCTGGAGATGGTAAATTTTCTATTGGCAGGCAGAATTGGAACATGAAATTTAAGGATGCCATCTCTGCTGCTCAAGCAGCGGCTGAGTTTGTAGAACATCCAAGCTTAGCTGCCAGAGCTTTTGTAGAACTTTAAAGGCAATATTGTGTTGATGATAGTGGTTCATGCCACTTAGGTTTCAAGGATAAAAGGTTGGAACATGGGCAATCATTTCCTAGAGAATGGTAATTTTTTTGTTGGCAGGCAGAATTGCAACATGAAATTTAAGGATGCTACCTCTGTTGCTCAAGCAGCGGCTGAGGTTGCAGAACATGCAAGCCTAGCTGCCAGAGCTGTTGTAGAACTTTCAAGGCAATATTTTGTTGATGATGGTGGTTCATGCCACTTAGTTTTTAAGGATGAAAGGTTGGAACATGGGCAATCATTTCCTGGAGATGGTAATGGTAATTTTTCTATTGGCAGGCAGAATTGGAACATGAAATTTAAGGATGCCATCTTAGCTGCTCAAGCAGCGGCTCAGTTTGCAATTTCTTTTGGCAGGCAGAATTGGAACATGAAATTTAAGGATGCCATCTCTGCTGCTCAAGCAGCGGCTGAGTTTGCAGAACATCCAAGCTTAGCTGCCAGAGCTTTTGTAGAACTTTAAAGGCAATATTGTGTTGATGATGGTGGTTCATGCCACTTAGGTTTCAAGGATATAAGGTTGGAACATTGGCAATCATTTCCTAGAGAATGGTAATTTTTTTGTTGGCAGGCAGAATTGGAACATGAAATTTAAGGATGCTACCTCTATTTCTCAAGCAGCGGCTGAGGTTGCAGAACATGCAAGCCTAGCTGCCAGAGCTGTTGTAGAACTTTCAAGGCAATATTTTGTTGATGATGGTGGTTCATTCCACTTAGATTTCAAGGATGAAAGGTTGGAACATGGGCAATCATTTCCTGGAGATGGTAATGGTAATTTTTGTGTTGGCAGGCAGAATTGGAACATGAAATTTAAGGATGCCATCTTAGCTGCTCAAGCAGCAGCTGAGTTTGCAATTTCTGTTGGCAGGCAGAATTGGAATATGAAATTTAAGGATGCTACCTCTGCTGCTCATGCAGCGGCTGAGTTTGCAGAACATGCAAGCCTAGCTGCCAGAGCTGTTGTTGAACTTTCAAGGCAATATTTTGTTGATGATGGTGGTTCATACCACTTAGGTTTCAAGCATGAAAGGTTGGAACATAGGCAATCATTTCCTGGAGATGGTAATGGTAATTTTTCTGTTGGTAGGAAGAATTGGAACATGAAATTTAAGGATGCTACCTCTGCTGCACAAGCAGCGGCTGAGTTTGCAGAACATGCAAGCCTATCTGCCAGAGCTGTTATAGAACTTTCAAGGAAATATTTTTTTGATGATGGTGG
The DNA here is from genome assembly GCF_000390325.3 of Nicotiana tomentosiformis. Lineage (NCBI taxonomy): Eukaryota > Viridiplantae > Streptophyta > Magnoliopsida > Solanales > Solanaceae > Nicotiana > Nicotiana tomentosiformis. The sequence goes on from NW_027174579.1 coordinate 324,963, forward strand.
ATCATGCCACTTAGTTTTCAAGGATGAAAGGTTGGAACATGGGCAATCATTTCCTGGAGATGGTAATGGTAAATTTGCTGTTGGCAAGCAGAATTGGAACATGAAATTTAAGGATGCTACCTCTGCTGCTCAAGCAGCGGCTGAGTTTGCAGAACATGCAAGCCAAGCTGCCAGAGCTGTTGTACAACTTTAAAGGCAATATTGTGTTGATGATGGTGGTTCATGCCACTTAGGTTTCAAGGAGGAAAGGTTGGAACATGGGCAATCATTTCCTAGAGATTGTAATGGTAATTGTTCTGTTGGCAGGCAGAATTGGAACATGAAATTTAAGGATGCTACCTTTGTTGCTCAAGCAGCGGCTGAGGTTGCAGAACATGCAAGCCTAGCTGCCAGAGCTGTTGGAGATCTTTCAAGGCAATATTGTGTTGATGATGGTGGTTCATGCCACTTAGTTTTCAAGGATAAAAGGTTGGAACATTGGCAATAATTTCCTACAGATGGTAATGGTAATTCTTTTGTTGGCAGGTAGAATTGGAACATGAAATTTAAGTATGCTACCTTTGCTACTCAAGTAGTGGATGAGTTTGCAGAATATGCAAGCCTAGCTGCAAGAGCTGTTGTAGAACTTTCAAGGCAATATTTTGTTGATGATGGTGGTTCATGCCACTTAATTTTAAAGGATAAAAGGTTGGACCATAGGCAATCATTTCCTGGAGATGGTAAATTTTCTATTGGCAGGCAGAATTGGAACATGAAATTTAAGGATGCCATCTCTGCTGCTCAAGCAGCGGCTGAGTTTGTAGAACATCCAAGCTTAGCTGCCAGAGCTTTTGTAGAACTTTAAAGGCAATATTGTGTTGATGATAGTGGTTCATGCCACTTAGGTTTCAAGGATAAAAGGATGGAACATGGGCAATCATTTCCTAGAGAATGGTAATTTTTTTGTTGGCAGGCAGAATTGCAACATGAAATTTAAGGATGCTACCTCTGTTGCTCAAGCAGCGGCTGAGGTTGCAGAACATGCAAGCCTAGCTGCCAGAGCTGTTGTAGAACTTTCAAGGCAATATTTTGTTGATGATGGTGGTTCATGCCACTTAGTTTTCAAGGATGAAAGGTTGGAACATGGGCAATCATTTCCTGGAGATGGTAATGGTAATTTTTCTATTGGCAGGCAGAATTGGAACATGAAATTTAAGGATGCCATCTTAGCTGCTCAAGCAGCGGCTGAGTTTGCAATTTCTTTTGGCAGGCAGAATTGGAACATGAAATTTAAGGATGCCATCTCTGCTGCTCAAGCAGCGGCTGAGTTTGCAGAACATCCAAGCTTAGCTGCCAGAGCTTTTGTAGAACTTTAAAGGCAATATTGTGTTGATGATGGTGGTTCATGCCACTTAGGTTTCAAGGATATAAGGTTGGAACATTGGCAATCATTTCCTAGAGAATGGTAATTTTTTTGTTGGCAGGCAGAATTGGAACATGAAATTTAAGGATGCTACCTCTATTTCTCAAGCAGCGGCTGAGGTTGCAGAACATGCAAGCCTAGCTGCCAGAGCTGTTGTTGAACTTTCAAGGCAATATTTTATTGATGATGGTGGTTCATACCACTTAGGTTTCAAGCATGAAAGGTTGGAACATAGGCAATCATTTCCTGGAGATGGTAATTTTTCTATTGGCAAGCAGAATTGGAGCATAAAATTTAAGGATGCTACCTCTGCTGCTCAAGCAGCGGCTGAGTTAGCAAAACATGCAAGGCTAGCTGCCAGAGTTGTTGTAAAACTTTCTAGGCAATATTGTGTTGATGATGGTGGTTCATGCCACTTAGGTTTCAAGGATGAAAGGTTGGAACATGGGCAATCATTTCCTGGAGATGGTGATGGTAATATTTTTGTTGGCAGGCAGAATTGGAACATGAAATTTAAGGATGCTACCTCTGCTGCTCAAGAAGCGGCTGAGTTTGCAGAACATGCTAGGCTAGCTGCCAGAGCTGTTGTAGAAATTTCAAGGCAATAGTGTGTTAATGATGGTGGTTCATGCCACTTAGGTTTCAACGATGAAAGGTTGGAACATGGGCAATTATTTCCTGGAGATGGTAATTGTAATTTTTCTATTGGCAGGAAGAATCGGAACATGAAATTTAAGGAAGCTACCTCTGCTGCTCAAGCAGTTGCTGAGTTTGCAGAACATGCACGCCTAGCTGCCAGAGCTGTTGTAGAACTTTCAACGCAATATTTTGTTGATGATGGTGGTTCATGCCACTTAAGTTTCAAGGATGAAAGGTTGGAACATGGGCAATCATTTCCTGGAGATGGTAATGGTAATTGTTCTGTTGGCATGCAGAATTGGAACATAAAATTTAAGGATGCTACCTTTGTTGCTCAAGCAGCGGCTGAGGTTGCAGAACATGCAATCCTAGCTGCCAGAGCTGTTGGAGAACTTTCAAGGCAATATTGTGTTGATGATGGTGGTTCATGCCACTTAGTTTTCAAGGATAAAAGGTTGGAAACATGGGCAATAATTTCCTACAGATGGTAATGGTAATTTTTCTGTTGGCAGGCAGAATTGGAACATGAAATTTAAGGATGCTACCTCTACTACTCAAGCAACGGATGAGTTTGCAGAACATGCAAGCCTAGCTGCCAGAGCTGTTGTTGAACTTTCAAGGCAATATTTTGTTGATGATGGTGGTTCATACCACTTAGGTTTCAAGCATGAAAGGTTGGAACATAGGCAATCATTTCCTGGAGATGGTAATTTTTCTGTTGGCAAGCAGAATTGGAGCATAAAATTTAAGGATGCTACCTCTGCTGCTCAAGCAGCGGCTGAGTTAGCAAAACATGCAAGGCTAGCTGCCAGAGTTGTTGTAAAACTTTCAAGGCAATATTGTGTTGATGATGGTGGTTCATGCCACTTAGGTTTCAAGGATGAAAGGTTGGAACATGGGCAATCATTTCCTGGAGATGGTGATGGTAATATTTTTGTTGGCAGGCAGAATTGGAACATGAAATTTAAGGATGCTACCTCTGCTGCTCAAGAAGCGGCTGAGTTTGCAGAACATGCTAGGCTAGCTGCCAGAGCTGTTGTTGAACTTTCAAGGCAATAGTGTGTTAATGATGGTGGTTCATGCCACTTAGGTTTCAAGGATGAAAGGTTGGAACATGGGCAATTATTTCCTGGAGATGGTAATGGTAATTTTTCTATTGGCAGGCAGAATTGGAACATGAAATTTAAGGATGCTACCTCTGTTGCTCAAGCAGCGGCTGAGTTTGCAGAACATGCAAGCCTAGCTGCCAAAGCTGTTGTAGAACTTTAAAGGCAATATTGTGTTGATGATGGAGGTTCATGCCACTTAGGTTTCAAGGATGAAAGGTTGGAACATGGGCAATCATTTCCTGGAGATGGTAATGGTAATTGTTCTGTTGGCATGCAGAATTGGAACATAAAATTTAAGGATGCTACCTTTGTTGCTCAAGCAGCGGCTGAGGTTGCAGAACATGCAATCCTAGCTGCCAGAGCTGTTGGAGAACTTTCAAGGCAATATTGTGTTGATGATGGTGGTTCATGCCACTTAGTTTTCAAGGATAAAAGGTTGGAACATGGGCAATAATTTCCTACAGATGGTAATGGTAATTTTTCTGTTGGCAGGCAGAATTGGAACTTGAAATTTAAGGATGCTACCTCTACTACTCAAGCAACGGATGAGTTTGCAGAACATGCAAGCCTAGCTGCCAGAGCTGTTGTTGAACTTTCAAGGCAATATTTTGTTGATGATGGTGGTTCATACCACTTAGGTTTCAAGCATGAAAGGTTGGAACATAGGCAATCATTTCCTGGAGATGGTAATTTTTCTGTTGGCAAGCAGAATTAGAGCATAAAATATAAGGATGCTACCTCTGCTGCTCAAGCAGCGGCTGAGTTAGCAATACATGCAAGGCTAGCTGCCAGAGTTATTGTAAAACTTTCAAGGCAATATTGTGTTGATGATGGTGGTTCATGCCACTTAGGTTTCAAGGATGAAAGGTTGGAACATGGGCAATCATTTCCTAGAGATGGTGATGGTAATATTTTTGTTGGCAGGCAGAATTGGAACATGAAATTTAAGGATGCTACCTCTGTTGCTCAAGAAGCGGCTGAGTGTGCAGAACATGCTAGGCTAGCTGCCAGAGCTGTTGTAGAACTTTCAAGGCAATAGTGTGTTAATGATGGTGGTTCATGCCACTTAGGTTTCAAGGATGAAAGGTTGGAACATGGGCAATTATTTCCTGGAGATGGTAATGGTAATTTTTCTATTGGCAGGAAGAATCGGAACATGAAATTTAAGGAAGCTACCTCTGCTGCTCAAGCAGTGGCTGAGTTTGCAGAACATGCACGCCTAGCTGCCAGAGCTGTTGTAGAACTTTCAAGGCAATATTTTGTTGATGATGGTGGTTCATGCCACTTAGTTTTCAAGGATGAAAGGTTGGAACATGGGCAATCATTTCCTGGAGGTAGTAATGGTAATTTTTCTGTTGGCAGGCAGAATTGGAACATGCAATTTAAGGATGCTACCTCTGCTGCTCAAGCAGCGGCTGAGTTTGCAGAACATGCAAGCCTAGCTGCCAGAGCTGTTGGAGAACTTTAAAGACAATATTATGTTGATGATGGTTGTTCATGCCACTTAGGTTTCAAGAATGAAAGGTTGGAACATGGGCAATCATTTCGTGGAGATGGTAATTTTTCGGTTGGCAAACAGAATTGGAACATGAAATTTAAGGATGCTACCTCTGTTGCTCAAACAGCGGCTGAGTTTGCAGAACATGCAAGCCTAACTGCCAGAGCTATTGTAGAACTTTCAAGGAAATATTATGTTGATGATGGTGGTTTATGCCACTTAGTTTTCAAGGATAAAAGGTTGAAACATGGGCAATCATTTCCTTGAGATGGTAATAGTAATTTTTCTGGTGGCAAGCAGAATTGGAACATGAAATTTAAAGATGCTACCTCTACTGCTTAAGCAGCGGCTGAGTTTGCAGAACATGCAAGCCTAGCTGCCAAAGCTGTTGTAGAACTTTAAAGGTAATATTGTGTTGATGATGGTGGTTCATGCCACTTAGGTTTCAAGGATGAAAGGTTGGAACATGGGCAATCATTTCCTAGAGATGGTAATGGTAATTGTTCTGTTGGCATGCAGAATTGGAACATAAAATTTAAGGATGCTACCTTTGTTGCTCAAGCAGCGGCTGAGGTTGCAGAACATGCAATCCCTGCTGCCAGAGCTGTTGTTGAACTTTCAAGGCAATATTTTGTTGATGATGATTCATACCACTTAGGTTTCAAGCATGAAAGGTTGGAACATAGGCAATCATTTCCTGGAGATGGTAATTTTTCTGTTGGCAAGCAGAATTGGAGCATAAAATTTAAGGATGCTACCTATGCTGCTCAAGCAGCGGCTGAGTTAGCAAAACATGCAAGGCTAGCTGCCAGAGTTGTTGTAAAACTTTCAAGGCAATATTGTGTTGATGATGGTGGTTCATGCCACTTAGGTTTCAAGGATGAAAGGTTGGAACATGGGCAATCATTTCCTGGAGATGGTGATGGTAATATTTTTGTTGGCAGGCAGAATTGGAACATGAAATTTAAGGATGCTACCTCTGCTGCTCAAGAAGCGGCTGAGTTTGCAGAACATGCTAGGCTAGCTGCCAGAGCTGTTGCAGAACTTTCAAGGCAATAGTGTGTTAATGATGGTGGTTCATGCCACTTAGGTTTCAAGGATGAAAGGTTGGAACATGGGCAATTATTTCCTGGAGATGGTAATGGTAATTTTTCTATTGGCAGGAAGACTCGGAACATGAAATTTAAGGAAGCTACCTCTGCTGCTCAAGCAGTGGCTGAGTTTGCAGAACATGCACGCCTAGCTGCCAGAGCTGTTGTAGAACTTTCAAGGCAATATTTTGTTGATGATGGTGGTTCATGCCACTTAGTTTTCAAGGATGAAAGGTTGGAACATGGGCAATCATTTCCTGGAGATAGTAATGGTAATTTTTCTGTTGGCAGGCAGAATTGGAACATGCAATTTAAGGATGCTACCTCTGCTGCTCAAGCAGCGGCTGAGTTTGCAGAACATGCAAGCCTAGCTGCCAGAGCTGTTGGAGAACTTTAAAGACAATATTATGTTGATGATGGTGGTTCATGCCACTTAGGATTCAAGAATGAAAGGTTGGAACATGGGCAATCATTTCGTGGAGATGGTAATTTTTCGGTTGGCAAACAGAATTGGAACATGAAATTTGAGGATGCTACCTCTGTTGCTCAAACAACGGCTGAGTTTGCAGAACATGCAAGCCTAACTGCCAGAGCTATTGTAGAACTTTCAAGGAAATATTATGTTGATGATGGTGGTTTATGCCACTTAGTTTTCAAGGATAAAAGGTTGAAACATGGGCAATCATTTCCTTGAGATGGTAATAGTAATTTTTCTGTTGGCAAGCAGAATTGGAACATGAAATTTAAAGATGCTACCTCTACTGCTCAAGCAGCGGCTGAGTTTGCAGAACATGCAAGCCTAGCTGCCAGAGCTGTTGTAGAACTTTAAAGGTAATATTGTGTTGATGATGGTGGTTCATGCCACTTAGTTTTCAAGGATAAAAGGTTGGAACATGGGCATTAATTTCCTACAGATGGTAATGGTAATTTTTCTGTTGGCAGGCAGAATTGGAACATGAAATTTAAGGATGCTACCTCTACTACTCAAGCAACGGATGAGTTTGCAGAATATGCAAGCCTAGCTGCAAGAGTTGTTGTAGAACTTTCAAGGCAATATTGTGTTGATGATGGTGGTTCATGCCACTTAGGTTTCAAGGATAAAAGGCTGGACCATGGGCAATCATTTCCTGGAGATGGTAAATTTTCTATTGGCAGGCAGAATTGGAACATGAAATTTAAGGATGCCATCTCTGCTGCTCAACCAGCGGCTGAGTTTGCAGAACATCCAAGCTTAGCTGCCAGAGCATTTGTAGAACTTTAAAGGCAATATTGTGTTGATGATGGTGGTTCATGCCACTTAGGTTTCAAGGATGAAAGGTTTGAACATGGGCAATCATTTCCTAGAGATGGTAATGGTAATTTTTTTGTTGGCAGGCAGAATTGGAACATGAAATTTAAGGATGCAACCTCTGTTGCTCAAGCAGCGGCTGAGGTTGTAGAACATGCAAGCCTAGCTGCCAGAGCTGTTGGAGAACTTTCAAGGCAATATTGAGTTGATGATGGTGGTTCATGCCACTTAGGTTTCAAGGATGAAAGGTTGGAACATGGGCAATCATTTCCTTGAGATGGTAATGGTAATTTTTCTATTGGCAGGCAGAATTGGAACATGAAATTTAAGGATTCTACCTCTGCTGCTCAAGCAACAGCTGAGTTTGCAGAACATGCAAGCCTAGCTGCTAGAGCTGTTGTAGAACTTTCAAGGCAATATTTTGTTGATGATGGTGGTTCATGCCACTTAGGTTTCAAGGATGAAAGGTTGGAACTTGGGCAATCATTTCCTGGAGATGGTAATGGTAAATTTGCTGTTGGCAGAAAGAATTGGAACATAAAATTTAAGGATGCTACCTCTGCTGCTCAAGCAGCGGCTGAGTTTGCAGAACATGCAAGCCTAGCTGCCAGAGCTGTTGTAGAACTTTCAAGGCAATATTATGTTGATGATGGTGGTTCATGCCACTTAGTTTTCAAAGATGAAAGGTTGGAACATGGGCAATCATTTCCTGGAGATGGTAATGGTAAATTTGCTGTTGGCAAGCAGAATTGGAACATGAAATTTAAGGATGCTACCTCTGCTGCTCAAGCAGCTGCTGAGTTTGCAGAACATGAAAGGCTAGCTGCCAGAGCTATTGTAGAACTTTCAAGGCAATATTGTGTTGATGATGGTAGTTCATGCAACTTAGGTTTCAAGGATAAAAGGTTGGAACATGGGCAATCATTTCCTGGAGATGGTGATGGTAATATTTCTGTTGGCAGGCAGAATTGGAACATGAAATTTAAGGATGCTACCTCTGCTGCTCAAGCAGCGGCTAAATTTGCAGAACATGCAAGCCTAACTGCCAGAGCTGTTGTAGAACTTTCAAGGCAATATTATGTTGATGATGGTGGTTCATGCCACTTAGTTTTCAAGGATGAAAGGTTGGAACATGGGCAATCATTTCCTTGAGATGGTGATGGTAATATTTCTATTGGCAGGCAGAATTGGAACATCAAATTTAAGGATGCTACCTCTGCTGCTCAAGAAGCGGCTGAGTTTGCAGAACATGCAAGGCTAGTTGCCAGAGCTGTTGTAGAACTTTCAAGGCAATATTGTGTTAATGATGGTGGTTCATGCCACTTGGGTTTCAAGGATGAAAGGTTGGAACATGGGCAATCATTTCCTGGAGATCGTGATGGTAATATTTCTGTTGGCATGCAGAATTGGAACATGAAATTTAAGGATGCTACCTCTGCTGCTCAAGCAGCGGCTAAATTTGCAGAACATGCAAGCCTAACTGCCAGAGCTGTTGTAGAACTTTCAAGGCAATATTATGTTGATGATGGTGATTCATGCCACTTAGTTTTCAAGGATGAAAGGTTGGAACATGGGCAATCATTTCCTTGAGATGGTAATGGTAATTTTTCTGTTGGCAGGCAGAATTGGAACATGCAATTTAAGGATGCTACCTCTGCTGCTCAAGCAGCGGCTGAGTTTGCATAACATGCAAGCCTAGCTGCCAGAGTTGTTGTAGAAATTTTAAGGCAATATTGAGTTGATGATGGTGGATCATGCCACTTAAGTTTCAAGGATGAAAGGTTGGAACACGGGCAATCATTTCCTGGAGATGGTAATGGTAATATTTCAATTGGCAGGCAGAATTGGAACATGAAATTTAAGGATGCTACGTTTGCTGCTCAAGCAGCGGCTGAGTTTGCAGAACATGCAAGCCTAGCTGCCAGAGCTGTTGGAGAACTTTCAAGGCAATATTATGTTAATGATGGTGGTTCATGCCACTTAGGTTTCAAGAATGAAAGGTTGGAACATGGGCAATCATTTTGTGGAGATGGTAATTTTTCGGTTGGGAAACAGAATTGGAACATGAAATTTAAGGATGCTACCTCTGTTGCTCAAGCAGCGGCTGAGTTTACAGAACACGCAAGCCTAACTGCCAGAGCTGTTGTAGAACTTTAAAGGAAATATTGTGTTGATGATGGTGGCTCATGCCACTTAGGTTTCAAGGATGAAAGGTTGGAACCTGGGCAATCATTTCCTAGAGATGTTAATGGTAATTCTTCTATTGGGAGGCAAAATTGGAACATGAAATTTAAGGATGCTACCTCTGTTGCTCAAGCAGCGGCTGAGGTTGCAGAACATGCAAACCTAGTTGCCAGAGCTGTTGGATAACTTTCAAGGCAATATTGTGTTGATGATGGTGGTTCATGCCACTTAGTTTTCAAGGATAAAAGTTTGGAACATGGGCAATCATTTCCTACAGATGGTAATGGTAATTGTTTTGTTGGCAGGTAGAATTGGAACATGAAATTTAAGGATGCTACCTCTGCTACTCAAGTAGCGGATGAGTTTGCAGAATATGCAAGCCTAGCTGCAAGAGCTGTTGTAGAACTTTCAAGGCAATATTGTGTTGATGATGGTGGTTCATGCCACTTAGGTTTCAAGGATAAAAGGTTGGACCATGGGCAATCATTTCCTGGATATGGTAAATTTTCTATTGGGAGGCAGAATTGGAACATGAAATTTAAGGATGCTATCTCTGCTGCTCAAGTAGCGGCTGAGTTTGCAGAACATACAAGCTTAGCTGCCAGAGCTTTTGTAGAACTTTAAAGGCAATATTGTGTTGATGATGGTGGTTCATGCCACTTAGGTTTCAAGGATGAAAGGTTGGAACATGGGCAATCATTTCCTAGAGATGTTAATGGTAATTTTTCTGTTGGGAGGCAAAATTGGAACATGAAATTTAAGGATGCTACCTCTGTTGCTCAAGCAGCGGCTGAGGTTGCAGAACATGCAAACCTAGCTGCCAGAGCTGTTGGAGAACTTTCAAGGCAATATTGTGTTGATGATGGTGGTTCATGCCACTTAGTTTTCAAGGATAAAAGTTTGGAACATGGGCAATCATTTCCTACAGATGGTAATGGTAATTGTTTTGTTGGCAGGTAGAATTGGAACATGAAATTTAAGGATGCTACCTCTGCTACTCAAGTAGCAGATGAGTTTGCAGAATATGCAAGCCTAGCTCCAAGAGCTGTTGTAGAACTTTCAAGCCAATATTGTGTTGATGATGGTGGTTCATGCCACTTTGGTTTCAAGGATAAAAGGTTGGACCATGGGCAATCATTTCCTTGAGATGGTAAATTTTCTATTGGCAGGCAGAATTGGAACATGAAATTTAAGGATGCTATCTCTGCTGCTCAAGCAGCGGCTGAGTTTGCAAAACATACAAGCTTAGCTGCCAGAGCTTTTGTAGAACTTTAAAGGCTATATTGTGTTGATGATGGTGGATCATGCCACTTAGGTTTCAAGGATGAAAGGTTGGAACATGGGCAATCATTTCCTAGAGATGGTAATAGTAATTTTTCTGTTGGCAGGCAGAATTGGAACATGATTTTTAAGGAATCTACCTCTTTCGCTCAAGCAGCGGCTGAGGTTGCAGAACATGCAAGCCTAGCTGCCAGAGCTGTTGGAGAACTTTCAAGGCAATATTGTGCTGATGATTGTGGTTCATGCCACTTAGGTTTCAAGGATGAAAGGTTGGAACATGGACAATCATTTCCTGGAGATGGTAATGGTAATTTTTCTGTTGGCAGGAAGAATTGGAACATGAAATTTAAGGATGCTACCTCTGCTGCTCAAGCAGCGGCTGAGTTTGCAGAACATGCAAGCCTAGCTGCCAGAGCTGTTGTAGAACTTTCAAGGCAATATTTTGTTGATGATGGTGGTTCATGCCACTTAGTTTTCAAAGATGAAAGGTTGGAACATGGGCAATCATTTCCTTGAGATGGTGATGGTAATATTTCTGTTGGCAGGCAGAATTTGAACATCAAATTTAAGGATGCTACCTCTGCTGCTCAAGAAGCGGCTGAGTTTGCAGAACATGCAAGGCTTGTTGCCAGAGCTGTTGTAGAACTTTAAAGGCAATATTATGTTGATGATGGTCGTTCATGCCACTTAGGTTTCAAGGATGAAAGGTTGGAACAAGGGCAATCATTTCCTAGAGATGGTGATGGTAATATTTCTGTTGGCAGGCAGAATTGGATCATGAAATTTAAGGATGCTACCTCTGCTGCTCAAGAAGCGGCTGAGTTTGCAGATCATGCAAGGCTAGTTGCCAGAGCTGTTTTAGAACTTTCTAGGCAATATTGTGCTAATGATGGTGGTTCATGCCACTTGGGTTTCAAGGATGAAAGGTTGGAACATGGGCAATCATTTCCTGGAGATGGTGATTGTAATATTTCTGTTGGCATGCAGAATTGGAACATGAAATTTAAGGATGCTACCTCTGCTGCTCAAGCAGCGGCTAAGTTTGCAGAACATGCAAGCCTAACTGCCAGAGCTGTTGTAGAACTTTCAAGGTAATATTATGTTGATGATGGTGGTTCATGCCACTTAGTTTTACAGGATGAAAGGTTGGAACATGGGCAATCATTTCCTTGAGATGGTAATGGTAATTTTTCTGTTGGCAGGCAGAATTGGAACATGCAATTTAAGGATGCTACCTCTGCTGCTCAAGCAGCGGCTGAGTTTGCATAACATGCAAGCCTCGCTGCCAGAGTTGTTGTAGAACTTTTAAGGCAATATTGAGTTCATGATGGTGGATCATGCCACTTAAGTTTCAAGGATTAAAGGTTGGAACACGGGCAATCATTTCCTGGAGATGGTAATGGTAATATTTTTCAATTGGTAGGCAGAATTGGAACATGAAATTTAAGGATGCTACGTTTGCTGCTCCAGCAGCGGCTGAGTTTGCAGAACATGCAAGCCTAGCTGCCAGAGCTGTTGGAGAACTTTCAAGGCAATATTATGTTAATGATGGTGGTTCATGCCACTTAGGTTTCAAGGATGAAAGGTTGGAACATGGGCAATCATTTCCTGGAGATGGTAATATTTCTGTTGGCAGGCAGAATTGGAACATGAAATTTAAGGATGCTACCTCTGCTGCTCAAGCAGCGGCTGAGTTTGCAGAACATGCAAGCCTAACTGCCAGAGCTGTTGTAGAACTTTAAAGGCAATATTGTGTTGATGATGGTGGTTCATGCCACTTAGGTTTCAAGGATGAAAGGTTGGAACATGGGCAATCATTTCCTAGAGATGTTAATGGTAATTTTTCTGTTGGGAGGCAAAATTGGAACATGAAATTTAAGGATGCTACCTTTGTTGCTCAAGCAGCGCCCGAGGTTGCAGAACATGCAAACCTAGCTGCCAGAGATGTTGGAGAACTTTCAAGGCAATATTGTGTTGATGATGGTTGTTCATGCCACTTAGTTTTCAAAGATGAAAGGTTGGAACATGGGCAATCATTTCCAAGAGATGGTAATTGTAATTTTTCTGTTGGCAGGCAGAATTGGAACATGATATTTAAGGATGCTACCTCTTTCGCTCAAGCAGCGGCTGAGGCTGCAGAACATGCAAGCCTAGCTGCCAGAGCTGTTGGAGAACTTTCAAGGCAATATTGTGCTGATGATTGTGGTTCATGCCACTTAGGTTTCAAGGATGAAAGGTTGGAACATGGACAATCATTTCCTGGAGATGGTAATGGTAATTTTTCTGTTGGCAGGAAGAATTGGAACATGAAATTTAAGGATGCTACCTCTGCTGCTCAAGCAGCGGCTGAGTTTGCAGAACATGCAAGCCTAGCTGCCAGAGCTGTTGTAGAACTTTCAAGGCAATATTTTGTTGATGATGGTGGTTCATGCCACTTAGTTTTCAAAGATGAAAGGTTGGAACATGGGCAATCATTTCCTTGAGATGGTGATGGTAATATTTCTGTTGGCAGGCAGAATTGGATCATGAAATTTAAGGATGCTACCTCTGCTGCTCAAGAAGCGGCTGAGTTTGCAGATCATGCAAGGCTAGTTGCCAGAGCGGTTTTAGAACTTTCTAGGCAATATTGTGCTAATGATGGTGGTTCATGCCACTTGGGTTTCAAGGATGAAAGGTTGGAACATGGGCAATCATTTCCTGGAGATGGTGATTGTAATATTTCTGTTGGCATGCAGAATTGGAACATGAAATTTAAGGATGCTACCTCTGCTGCTCAAGCAGCGGCTAAGTTTGATTAACATGCAAACCTAGCTGCCAGAGCTGTTGGAGAACTTTCAAGGCAATATTGTGTTGATAATGGTGGTTCATGCCACTTAGTTTTCAAGCAGAAGATGGTAATGGTAATATTTCTAAACAATAAGCAGCGACTGAGTTGGCAGAACATACAAGCTTAGCTGCCAGAGCTTTTGTAGAACTTTAAAGGCAATATTGTGTTGATGATGGTGGTTCATGCCACTTAGGTTTCAAGGATGAAAGGTTGGAACATGGGCAATCATTTCCAAGAGATGGTAATGGTAATTATTTTGTTGGCAGGCAGAATTGGAACATGACATTTAAGGATGCTGCCTCTTTTGCTCAAGCAGCGGCTGAGTTTGCAAAACATGCAAGCCTAGATGCCAGAGCTGTTGGAGAACTTTCAAGGCAATATTATGTTAATGATGGTGGTTCATGCCACTTAGGTTTCAAGGATGAAAGGTTGGAACATGGGCAATCATTTCCTGGAGATGGTAATATTTCTGTTGGCAGGCAGAATTGGAACATGAAATTTAAGGATGCTACCTCTGCTGCTCAAGCAGCGGCTGAGTTTGCAGAACATGCAAGCCTAACTGCCAGAGCTGTTGTAGAACTTTAAAGGCAATATTGTGTTGATGATGGTGGTTCATGCCACTTAGGTTTCAAGGATGAAAGGTTGGAACATGGGCAATCATTTCCTAGAGATGTTAATGGTAATTTTTCTGTTGGGAGGCAAAATTGGAACATGAAATTTAAGGATGCTACCTCTGTTGCTCAAGCAGCGCCTGACATTGCAGAACATGCAAACCTAGCTGCCAGAGCTGTTGGAGAACTTTCAAGGCAATATTGTGTTGATGATGGTGGTTCATGCCACTTAGTTTTCAAGGATAAAAGTTTGGAACATGGGCAATCATTTCCTACAGATGGTAATGGTAATTGTTTTGTTGGCAGGTAGAATTGGAAGATGAAATTTAAGGATGCTACCTCTGCTACTCAAGTAGCGGATGAGTTTGCAGAATATGCAAGCCTAGCTGCAATAGCTGTTGCAGAAGTTTCAAGGCAATATTGTGTTGATGATGGTGGTTCATGCCACTTAGGTTTCAAGGATAAAAGGTTGGACCATGGGCAATCATTTCCTGGAGATGGAAAACTTTCTATTGGCAGGCAGAATTGGAACATGAAATTTAAGGATGCTATCTCTGCTGCTCAAGCAGCGGCTGAGTTTGCAGAACATGCAAGCTTAGGTGCCAGAGTTGGTGGAGAACATTCAAGGCAATATTGTGTTGATGATGGTGGTTCATGCCTCTTAGGTTTCAAGGATGAAAGGTTGGAACATGGGCAATCATTTCCTAGAGATGGTAATGGTAATTTTTCTGTTGGCAGGCAGAATTGGAACATGATATTTAAGGATGCTACCTCTTTCGCTCAAGCAGCGGCTGAGGTTGCAGAACATGCAAGCCTAGCTGCCAGAGCTGTTGGAGAACTTTCAAGGCAATATTGTGCTGATGATTGTGGTTCATGCCACTTAGGTTTCAAGGATGAAAGGTTGGAACATGGGTAATCATTTCCTGGAGATGGTAATGGTAATTTTTCTGTTGGCAGGAAGAATTGGAACATGAAATTTAAGGATGCTACCTCTGCTGCTCAAGCAGCGGCTGAGTTTGCAGAACATGCAAACCTAGCTGCCAGAGCTGTTGTAGAACTTTCAAGGCAATATTTTGTTGATGATGGTGGTTCATGCCACTTAGTTTTCAAAGATGAAAGGTTGGAACATGGGCAATCATTTCCTGGAGATGGTAATGGTAAATTTGCTGTTGGCAAGCAGAATTGGAATATGAAATTTAAGGATGCTACCTCCGCTGCTCAAGCAGCGGCTGAGTTTGCAGAACATGCAAGGCTAGCTGCCAGAGCTGTTGTAGAACTTTCAAGGCAATATTGTGTTGATGATGGTGGTTCATGCCACTTAGGTTTCAAGGATGAAAGGTTGGAACATGGGCAATCATTTCCTGGAGATGGTGATGGTAATATTTCTGTTGGCAGGCAGAATTGGATCATGAAATTTAAGGATACTACCTCTGCTGCTCAAGAAGCGGCTGAGTTTGCAGAACATGCAAGGCTAGTTGCCAGAGCTGTTGTAGAACTTTCTAAGCAATATTGTGCTAATGATGGTGGTTCATGCCACTTGGGTTTCAAGGATGAAAGGTTGGAACATGGGCAATCATTTCCTGGAGATGGTGATGGTAATATTTCTGTTGGCATGCAGAATTGGAACATGAAATTTAAGGATGCTACCTCTGCTGCTCAAGTAGCGGCTGAGTTTGCAGAACATGCAAGCCTAACTGCCAGAGCTGTTGTAGAACTTTCAAGGCAATATTATGTTGATGATGGTGGTTCATGCCACTTAGTTTTACAAGATGAAAGGTTGGAACATGGGCAATGTTTTTTCCTTGAGATGGTAATGGTAATTTTTCTGTTGGCAGGCAGAATTGGAACATGCAATTTAAGGATGCTACCTCTGCTGCTCAAGCAGCAGGTGAGTTTGCATAACATGCAAGCCTAGCTGCCAGAGTTGTTATAGAACTTTTAAGGCAATATTGAGTTGATGATGGTGGATCATGCCACTTAAGTTTCAAGGATGAAAGGTTGGAACATGGGCAATCATTTCCTGGAGATGGTAATGGTAATATTTCAATTGGCAGGCGGAATTGGAACATGAAATTTAAGGATCCTACGTTTGCTGCTCAAGCAGCGGCTGAGTTTGCAGAACATGCAGGCCTAGTTGCCAGAGCTGTTGGAGAACTTTCAAGGCAATATTATGTTAATGATGGTGGTTCATGCCACTTAGGTTTCAAGAATGAAAGGTTGGAACATGGGCAATCATTTCGTGGAGATGGTAATTTTTCGGTTGGGAAGGAAGAATTGGAACATGAAATTTAAGGATGCTACCTCTGCTGCTCAAGCAGCGGCTGAGTTTGCAGAACATGCAAGCCTAGCTGCCAGAGCTGTTATAGAACTTTAAAGGCAATATTGTGTTGATGATGGTGGTTCATGCCACTTAGGTTTCAAGGATGAAAAGTTGGAACATCGGCAATCATTTCCTTGAGATGGTAATGGTAATTTTTCTGTTGGCAGGAAGAATTGGAACATGAAATTTAAGGATGCTACCTCTGTTGCTCAAGCAGCGGCTGAGGTTGCAGAACATGCAAACCTAGCTGCCAGAGCTGTTGGAGAACTTTCAAGGCAATATTGTGTTGATGATGGTTGTTCATGCCACTTAGTTTTCAAGGATAAAAGTTTGGAACATGGGCAATCATTTCCTACAGATGGTAATGGTAATTGTTTTGTTGGCAGGTAGAATTGGAACATGAAATTTAAGGATGCTACCTCTGCTACTCAAGCAGCGGCTGAGGTTGCAGAACATGCAAGCCTAGCTGCCAGAGCTGTTGGAGAACTTTCAAGGCAATATTGTGCTGATGATTGTGGTTCATGCCACTTAGGTTTCAAGGATGAAAGGTTGGAACATGGACAATCATTTCCATGGGAAATCATTTCCTGGAGATGGTAATTGTTTTGTTGGCAAGCAGAAGTGGAACATGAAATTTAAGGATGCTACCTCTACTGCTCAAGCAGCGGCTGAATTTGCAGAACATGCAAGGCTAGCTGCCAGAGCTGTTGTAGAACATTCAAGGCAATATTGTGTTAATGATGGTGGTTCATGCCACTTAGGTTTCAAGGATGAAAGGTTGGAACATGTGCAATCATTTCCTGGAGATGGTGATGGTAATATATCTATTGGCAGGCAGAATTGGAACATGAAATTTAAGGATGCTACCTCTGCTGCTCAAGCAGCGGCTCAGTTTGAAGAACATGCAAGCCTAACTGCCAGAGCTGTTATAGAACTTTCAAGGAAATATTATGTTGATGATGGTGGTTCATGCCACTTAGTTTTCAAGGATGAAAGGTTGGAACATGGGAAATCATTTCCTGGAGATGGTGATGGTAATATTTCTCTTGGCAGGCAGAATTGGAACATGAAATTTAAGGATGCTATCTCTGCTGCTCAAGAAGCGGCTGAGTTTGCAGAACATACAGGGATAGCTGCCAGAGTTGTTGTAGAACTTTCAAGGTAATATTGTGTTAATGATGGTGGTTCATGCCACTTAGGCTGCAAGGATGAAAGGTTGGAACATGGGCAATCATTTCCTGGAGATGGTGATGGTAATATTTCTGTTGGCAGGCAGAATTGGAACATGAAATTTAAGGATGCTACCTCTGCTGCTCAAGCAGCGGCTGAGTTTGCAGAACATGCAAGCCTAGCTGCCAGAGCTATTGTAGAACTTTCAAGGCAATATTTTGTTGATGATGGTGGTTCATGCCACTTAGGTTTTAAGGATGAAAGGTTGGAACATGGGCAATCATTTCCTGGAGATGGTAATGGTAAATTTGCTATTGGCAAGCAGAATTGGAACATGAAATTTAAGGATGCCACCTCTGCTGCTCAAGCAGCGGCTGAGTTTGCAGAACATGCAAGCCTAGCTGCCAGAGCTGTTGTAGAACTTTAAAGGCAATATTGTGTCGATGATGGTGGTTCATGCCACTTAGGTTTCAAGGATGAAAGGTTGGAACATGGGCAATCATTTCCTGGAGATGGTAATGGTAATTTTTCTGTTGGCAGGCAGAATTGGAACATGAAATTTAAGGATGCTACCTCTGCTGCTCAAGCAGCGGCTGAGTTTGCAGAACATGCAAGCCTAGCTGCCAGAGCTGTTGTAGAACTTTCAAGGCAATATTTTGTTGATGATGGTGGTTCATGCCACTTAATTTGAAAGGATGAAAGGTTGGAACATGGGCAATCATTTCCTGGAGATGTTAATTTTTTTGTTGGCAAGCAGAAGTGGAACATGATGATGGTGGTTCATGCCACTTAGGCTGCAAGGATGAAAGGTTGGAACATGGGTAATCATTTCCAGGAGATGGTGATGATAATATTTCTCTTGGCAGGCAGAATTGGAACATGAAATTTAAGGATGCTACCTCTGCTGCTCAAGAAGCGGCTGAGTTTGCAGAACATGCAGGGATAGCTGCCGGAGTTGTTGTAGAACTTTCAAGGCAATATTGTGTTAATGATGGCGGTTCATGCCACTTAGGCTGCAAGGATGAAAGGTTGGAACATAGGCAATCATTTCCTGGAGATGGTGATGGTAATATTTCTGTTGGCAGGCAGAATTGGAACATGAAATTTAAGGATGCTACCTCTGCTGCTCAAGCAGCGGCTGAGTTTGCAGAACATGCAAGCCTAGCTGCCAGAGCTGTTGTAGAACTTTCAAGGCAATATTTTTTGTTGATGATGGTGGTTCATGCTACTTAGGTTTCAAGGATGAAAGGTTGGAACATGGGCAATCATTTCCTAGAGATGGTAATGGTAATTTTTCTGTTGGCAGGCAGAATTGGAACATGAAATTTAAGGATGCTACCTCTGTTGCTCAAGCAGTGGCTAAGGTTGCAGAACATGCAAGCCTAGCTGCCAGAGCTGTTGGAGAACTTTCAAGGAAATATTGTGTTGATGATGGTGGTTCATGCCACATAGTTTTCAAGGATAAAAGGTTGGAACATGGGCAATCATTTCCTACAGATGGTAATGGTAAATTTTTTATTGGCAGGGAGAATTGGAACATGAAATTTAAGGATGCTATCTCTGCTGCTCAAGCAGCGGCTGAGTTTGCAGAACATCCAAGCTTAGCTGCCAGTGCTTTTGTAGAACTTTAAAGGCAATATTGTGTTGATGATGGTGGTTCATGCCACTTAGGCTGCAAGGATGAAAGGTTGGAACATGGGCAATCATTTCCTGGAGATGGTGATGGTAATATTTCTGTTGGCAGGCAGAATTTGAACTTGAAATTTAAGGATGCTACCTCTGCTGCTCAAGCAGCGGCTGAGTTTGCAGAACATACAAGCCTAACTGCCAGAGTTGTTGTAGAACTTTCAAGGCAATATTATGTTGACGATGGTGGTTCATGCCACTTAGTTTTCAAGGATGAAAGGTTGGAACATGGGCAATCATTTCCTTGTGATGGTAATGGTAATTTTTCTGTTGGCAGTCAGAATTGGAACATGCAATTTAAGAATGCTACCTCTGCTGCTCAAGCAGCGGCTGAGTTTGCATAACATGCAAGCCTAGCTGCCAGAGTTGTTGTAGAACTTTCAAGGCAATATTGAGTTGATGATGGTGGTTCATGCCACTTGGGTTTCAAGGATGAAAGGTTGGAACATGGGCAATCATTTCCTAGAGATGGTAATGGTATTTTTCTGTTGGAAGGCCGAATTGGAACATGAAATTTAAGGATGCTACCTTTGTTGCTCAAGCAGCGGCTGAGGTTGCAGAACATGCAAGCCTAGCTGCCAGAGCTGTTGTAGATCTTTCAAGGCAATATTATGTTGATGATGGTGGTTCATGCCACTTAGTTTTCAAGGATGAAAGGTTGGAACATAGGCAATCATTTCCTTGTGATGGTAATGGTAATTTTTCTGTTGGCAGGCAGAATTGGAACATGCAATTTAAGGATGCTACCTCTACTGCTCAAGCAGCGGCTGAGTTTGCACAACATGCAAGCCTAGCTGCCAGAGTTTTTGTAGAACTTTCAAGGCAATATTGAGTTGATGCTGGTGGTTCATGCCACTTAGGTTTCAAGGATGAAAGGTTGGAACATGGGCAATCATTTCCTAGAGATGGTAATGGTAATTTTTCTGTTGGCAGGCAGAATTGGAACATGAAATTTAAGGATGCTACCTCTGTTGCTCAAGTAGCGCCTGAGGTTGCAGAACATGCAAGCCTAGCTGCCTGAGCTGTTGGAGAACTTTCAAGGAAATATTGTGTTGATGATGGTGGTTCATGCCACTTGGTTTTCAAGGATAAAAGGTTGGAACATGGGCAATCATTTCCTACAGATGGTAATGGTAATTTTTTTGTCGGCAGGTAGAATCGGAACATAAAATTTAAGGATGCTACCTCTTCTACTCAAGCAGTAGATGAGTTTGCAGAATATGCAAGCCTAGCTACAAGAGCTGTTGTAGAACTTTCAAGGCAATATTGTGTTGATGATAGTGGTTCATGCCACTTAGGTTTCAAGGATAAAAGGTTGGACCATGGGCAATCATTTCCTAGAGATGGTAAATTTTTTATTGGCAGGGAGAATTGGATCATGAAATTTAAGGATGCTATCTCTGCTGCTCAAGCAGCGGCTGAGTTTGCAGAACATCCAAGCTTAGCTGCCAGTGCTTTTGTAGAACTTTAAAGGCAATATTGTGTTGATGATGGTGGTTCATGCCACTTAGGCTACAAGGATGAAAGGTTGGAACATGGGCAATCATTTCCTGGAGATGGTGATGGTAATATTTCTGTTGGCAGGCAGAATTTGAACATGAAATTTAAGGATGCTACCTCTGCTGCTCAAGCAGCGGCTGAGTTTGCAGAACATGCAAGCCTAACTGCCAGAGCTGTTGTAGAACTTTCAAGGCAATATTATGTTGATGATGGTGGTTCATGCCACTTAGTTTTCAAGGATGAAAGGTTGGAACATTGGGCAATCATTTCCTTGTGATGGTAATGGTAATTTTTCTGTTGGCAGGCAGAATTGGAACATGCAATTTAAGAATGCTACCTCTGCTGCTCAAGCAGCGGCTGAGTTTGCATAACATGCAAGCCTAGCTGCCAGAGTTGTTGTAGAACTTTCAAGGCAATATTGAGTTGATGATGGTGGTTCATGCCACTTAGGTTTCAAGGATGAAAGGTTGGAACATGGGCAATCATTTCCTAGAGATGGTAATGGTATTTTTTCTGTTGGAAGGCAGAATTGGAACATGAAATTTAAGGATGCTACCTCTGTTGCTCAAGCAGCGGCTGAGGTTGCAGAACATGCAAGCCTAGCTGCCAGAGCTGTTGGAGAACTTTCAAGGCAATATTGTGTTGATGATGTTTGTTCATGCCACTTAGTTTTCAAGGATAAAAGGTTGGAACATGGGCAATCATTTCCTACAGATGGTAATGGTAATTTTTTTGTTGGCAGGTAGAATAGGAACATGAAATTTAAGGATGCTACCTCTTCTACTCAAGCAGCAGATGAGTTTGCAGAATATGCAAGCCTAGCTGCAAGAGTTGTTGTAGAACTTTCAAGGCAATATTGTGTTGATGATGGTGGTTCATGCCACTTAGGTTTCAAGGATAAAAGGTTGGACCATGGGCAATCATTTCCTGGAGATGGTAAATTTTCTATTGGCAGGCAGAATTGGAACATGAAATTTAAGGATGCTATTTCTGCTGCTAAAGCAGCGGCTGAGTTTGCAGAACATCCAAGCTTAGCTGCCAGAGCTTTTGTAGAACTTTAAAGGCAATATTGTGTTGATGATGGTGGTTCATGCCACTTAGGTTTCAAGGATAAAAGGTTGGAACATGGGCAATCATTTCCTAGAGATGGGAATGGTAATTTTTCTGTTGGCAGGCAGAATTGGAACATTGAAATTTAAGGATGCTACCTCTGTTGCTCAAGCAGCGGCTTAGGTTGCAGAACATGCAAGCCTAGCTGCCAGAGCTGTTGGAGAACTTTCAAGGCAATATTGTGTTGATGATGGTGGTTCATGCCACTTAGGTTTCAAGGATGAAAGGTTGGAACATGGGCAATCATTTCCTAGAGATGGTAATGGTAATTTTTCTGTTGGCAGGCAGAATTGGAACATGAAATTTAAGGATGCTACCTCTGCTGCTCAAGCAGCGGTTGAGTTTGCAGAACATGCAAGCCTAGCTGCCAGAGCTGTTGTAGAACTTTCAAGGCAATATTTTATTGATGATGGTGGTTCATGCCACTTAGTTTTCAAGGATGTAAGCTTTGAACATGGGCAATCAATTCATTGAGATGGTAATGGTAATTTCTTTGTTGGCAGGCAGAGTTGGAACATAAAATTTAAGGATGCTACCTCTACTGCTCAAGCAGTGGCTTTGATTGCAAAACATGCAAGCCTAGCTACCAGAGTTGTTGTAGAACTTTAAAGGCAATATTTTGTTGATGATGGAGGTTGATGCCTCTTAGGTTTCAAGGATGAAATGTTGGAACATGGGCAATCATTTCCTTGAGATGGTAATGGTAATTTTCCTATTAGCAGGCAGAATTGGAACATGAAATTTAAGGATGCTATCTCTGCTGCTCAAGCAGCGGCTGAGTTTGCAGAACATGCAAGCCTAGCTTCCAGAGTTGTTGGAGAACTTTCAAGGCAATATTGTGTTGATGATGGTGGTTCATGCCACTTAGGTTTCAAGGATGAAAGGTTGGAACATGGGCAATCATTTCCTTGAGATGGTAATGGTAATTTTTCAGTTGGCAGGCAGAACTGGAACATGAAATTTAAGGATGCTACCTCTGCTGCTCAAGCAGCGGCTGAGTTTGCAGAACATGCAAGCCTAGCTGCCAGAGCTGTTGTAGAACTTTCAAGGCAATATTTTGTTGATGATGGTAGTTCAAGCTACTTAGGTTTCAAGGATGAAAGGTTGGAACTTGGGCAATCATTTCCTATAGATGGTAATGGTAATTTTTCTGTTGGCAGGCAGAATTGGAACATGAAATTTAAGGATGCTACCTCTGCTGCTCAAGCAGCGGCTGAGATTGCAGAACATGCAAGCTTAGCTGCCAGAGCTGTTGTAGAACTTTCAAGGCAATATTTTGTTGATGATGGTGGTTCATGCCACTTAGGTTTCAAGGATGAAAGGTTGGAACATGGGCAATCATTTCCTAGAGATGGTAATGGTAATTTTTCTGTTGGCAGGCAGAATTGGAACATGAAATTTAAGGATGCTACCTCTGCTGCTCAAGCAGCGGCTGAGTTTGCATAACATACAAGCCTAGCTGCCAGAGTTGTTGTAGAACTTTCAAGGCAATATTGTGTTGGTGATGGTGGTTCATGCCACATAGGTTTCAAGGATGAAAGGTTGGAACATGGGCAATCATTTCCTAGAAATGGTAATGCTAATTTTTCTATTGGCAGGCAGAATTTGAACATGAAATTTAAGGATGCTACCTCTGTTGCTCAAGCAGCGGCTGAGGTTGCAGAACATGCAAGCCTAGCTGCCAGAGTTGTTGGAGAACTTTCAAGGCAATATTGTGTTGATGATGGTGGTTCATGCCACTTAGGTTTCAAGGATGAAAGGTTGGAACATGGGCAATCATTTCCTTGAGATGGTAATGGTAATTTTTCTCTTGGCAGGTAGAATTGGAACATGAAATTTAAGGATGCTACTTCTGCTGCTCAAGCAGCGGCAGAGTTTGCAGAACATGCAAGCCTAGCTGCCAGAGCTGTTGTAGAACTTTAAAGGCAATATTGTGTTGATGATGGTAGTTCATGCCACTTAGGTTTCAAGGATGAAAGGTTGGAACATGGGCAATCATTTCCTGGAGATGGTAATGGTAAATTTGCTGTTGGCAGGTAGAATTGGAACATGAAATTTAAGGATGCTACCTCTGCTGCTCAAGCAGCGGCTCAGTTTGCAGAACATGCAAGCCTAGCTACCAGAGCTGTTGTAGAACTTTCAAGGCAATATTTTGTTGATGATGGTGGTTCATGCCACATAGTTTTCAAGGATGAAATGTTGGAACATGGGCAATCATTTCCTTGAGATGGTAATGGTAATTTTCCTATTAGCAGGCGGAATTGGAACATGAAATTTAAGGATGCTATCTCTGCTGCTCAAGCAGCGGCTGAGTTTGCAGAACATGCAAGCCTAGCTTCCAGAGTTGTTGGAGAACTTTCAAGGCAATATTGTGTTGATGATGGTGGTTCATGCCACTTAGGTTTCAAGGATGAAAGGTTGGAACATGGGCAATCATTTCCTTGAGATGGTAATGGTAATTTTTCAGTTGACAGGCAGAACTGGAACATGAAATTTAAGGATGCTACCTCTGCTGCTCAAGCAGCGGCTGAGTTTGCAGAACATGCAAGCCTAGCTGCCAGAGCTGTTGTAGAACTTTCAAGGCAATATTTTGTTGATGATGGTAGTTCATGCTACTTAGGTTTCAAGGATGAAAGGTTGGAACTTGGGCAATCATTTCCTATAGATGGTAATGGTAATTTTTCTGTTGGCAGGCAGAATTGGAACATGAAATTTAAGGATGCTAACTCTGCTGCTCAAGCAGCGGCTGAGTTTGCAGAACATGCAAGCCTAGCTGCCAGAGCTGTTGTAGAACTTTTAAGGCAATATTTTGTTGATGATGGTGGTTCATACCACTTAGGTTTCAAGGATGAAAGGTTGGAACATGGGCAATCATTTCCTAGAGATGGTAATGGTAATTTTTCTGTTGGCAGGCAGAATTGGAACATGAAATTTAAGGATGCTAACTCTGCTGCTCAAGCAGCGGCTGAGTTTGCATAACATACAAGCCTAGCTGCCAGAGTTGTTGTAGAACTTTTCAAGGCAATATTGTGTTGGTGATGGTGGTTCATGCCACATAGGTTTCAAGGATGAAAGGTTGGAACATGGGCAATCATTTCCTAGAAATGGTAATGCTAATTTTTCTATTGGCAGGCAGAATTTGAACATGAAATTTAAGGATGCTACCTCTGTTGCTCAAGCAGCGGCTGAGGTTGCAGAACATGCAAGCCTAGCTGCCAGAGTTGTTTGAGAACTTTCAAGGCAATATTTTATTGATGATGGTGGTTCATGCCACTTAGGTTTCAAGGATGAAAGGTTGGAACATGGGCAATCATTTCCTTGAGATGGTAATGGTAATTTTTTTGTTGGCAGGTAGAATTGGAACATGAAATTTAAGGATGCTATTTCTGCTGCTCAAGCAGCGGCAGAGTTTGCAGAACATGCAAGCCTAGCTGCCAGAGCTGTTGTAGAACTTTAAAGGCAATATTGTGTTGATGATGGCAGTTCATGCCACTTAGGTTTCAAGGATGAAAGGTTGGAACATGGGCAATCATTTCCTGGAGATGGTAATGGTAAATTTGCTGTTGGCAGGTAGAATTGGAACATGAAATTTAAGGATGCTACCTCTGCTGCTCAAGCAGCGGCTCAGTTTGCAGAACATGCAAGCCTAGCTACCAGAGCTGTTGTAGAACTTTCAAGGCAATATTTTGTTGATGATGGTGGTTCCTTCCACTTAGGTTTCAAGGATGAAAGGTTGGAACAAGGGCAATCATTTCCTTGAGATGGTAATGGTAATTTTTCCGTTGGCAGGCAGAATTTAACATGAAATTTAAGGACGCTACCTCTGCTGCTCAAGAAGCGGCTGAGTTTGCAGAACATGCAAGCCTAACTGCCAGAGCTGTTGGAGAACTTTCAAGGCAATATTATTTTGAAGATGGTGGTTCATGCCACTTAGGTTTCAAGGATGAAATGTTGGAACATGGGCAATCATTTCCTAGAAATGGTAATGCTAATTTTTCTATTGGCAGGCAGAATTGGAACATGAAATTTAAGGATGCTACCTCTGCTGCTCAAGCAGCGACTGAGTTTGCAGAACATGCAAGCCTAGCTGCCAGAGCTGTTGTAGAACTTTTAAGGCAATATTTTTCTGATGATGGTGGTTCATACCACTTAGGTTTCAAGGATGAAAGGTTGGAACATGGGCAATCATTTCCTAGAGATGGTAATGGTAATTTTTCTGTTGGCAGGCAGAATTGGAACATGAAATTTAAGGATGCTACTTCTGCTGCTCAAGCAGCGGCAGAGTTTGCAGAACATGCAAGCCTAGCTGCCAGAGCTGTTGTAGAACTTTAAAGGCAATATTGTGTTGATGATGGCAGTTCATGCCACTTAGGTTTCAAGGATGAAAGGTTGGAACATGGGCAATCATTTCCTGGAGATGGTAATGGTAAATTTGCTGTTGGCAGGTAGAATTGGAACATGAAATTTAAGGATGCTACCTCTGCTGCTCAAGCAGCGGCTCAGTTTGCAGAACATGCAAGCCTAGCTACCAGAGCTGTTGTAGAACTTTCAAGGCAATATTTTGTTGATGATGGTGGTTCCTTCCACTTAGGTTTCAAGGATGAAAGGTTGGAACAAGGGCAATCATTTCCTTGAGATGGTAATGGTAATTTTTCCGTTGGCAGGCAGAATTTAACATGAAATTTAAGGACGCTACCTCTGCTGCTCAAGAAGCGGCTGAGTTTGCAGAACATGCAAGCCTAACTGCCAGAGCTGTTGGAGAACTTTCAAGGCAATATTATTTTGAAGATGGTGGTTCATGCCACTTAGGTTTCAAGGATGAAATGTTGGAACATGGGCAATCATTTCCTAGAAATGGTAATGCTAATTTTTCTATTGGCAGGCAGAATTGGAACATGAAATTTAAGGATGCTACCTCTGCTGCTCAAGCAGCGGCTGAGTTTGCAGAACATGCAAGCCTAGCTGCCAGAGCTGTTGTAGAACTTTTAAGGCAATATTTTTCTGATGATGGTGGTTCATACCACTTAGGTTTCAAGGATGAAAGGTTGGAACATGGGCAATCATTTCCTAGAGATGGTAATGGTAATTTTTCTGTTGGCAGGCAGAATTGGAACATGAAATTTAAGGATGCTAACTCTGCTGCTCAAGCAGCGGCTGAGTTTGCATAACATACAAGCCTAGCTGCCAGAGTTGTTGTAGAACTTTCAAGGCAATATTGTGTTGGTGATGGTGGTTCATGCCACTTAGGTTTCAAGGATGAAAGGTTGGAACATGGGCAATCATTTCCTAGAAATGGTAATGCTAATTTTTCTATTGGCAGGCAGAATTGGAACATGAAATTTAAGGATGCTACCTCTGTTGCTCAAGCAGCGGCTGAGGTTGCAGAACATGCAAGCCTAGCTGCCAGAGTTGTTGGAGAACTTTCAAGGCAATATTGTGTTGATGATGGTGGTTCATGCCACTTAGGTTTCAAGGATGAAAGGTTGGAACATGGGCAACCATTTCCTTGAGATGGTAATGGTAATTTTTTTGTTGGCAGGTAGAATTGGAACATGAAATTTAAGGATGCTACTTCTGCTGCTCAAGCAGCGGCAGAGTTTGCAGAACATGCAAGCCTAGCTGCCAGAGCTGTTGTAGAACTTTAAAGGCAATATTGTGTTGATGATGGTAGTTCATGCCACTTAGGTTTCAAGGATGAAAGGTTGGAACATGGGCAATCATTTCCTGGAGATGGTAATGGTAAATTTGCTGTTGGCAGGTAGAATTGGAACATGAAATTTAAGGATGCTACCTCTGCTGCTCAAGCAGCGGCTCAGTTTGCAGAACATGCAAGCCTAGCTGCCAGAGCTGTTGTAGAACTTTAAAGGCAATATTGTGTTGATGATGGCAGTTCATGCCACTTCGGTTTCAAGGATGAAAGGTTGGAACATGGGCAATCATTTCCTGGAGATGGTAATGGTAAATTTGCTGTTGGCAGGTAGAATTGGAACATGAAATTTAAGGATGCTACCTCTGCTGCTCAAGCAGTGGTTGAGTTTGCAGAACATGCAAGCCTAGCTGCCAGAGCTGTTGTAGAACTTTAAAGGCAATATTGTGTTGATGATGGTGGTTCCTTCCACTTAGGTTTCAAGGATGAAAGGTTGGAACAAGGGCAATCATTTCCTTGAGATGGTAATGGTAATTCTTCCGTTGGCAGGCAGAATTTAACATGAAATTTAAGGATGCTACCTCTGCTGCTCAAGAAGCGGCTGAGTTTGCAGAACATGCAAGCCTAACTGCCAGAGCTGTTGGAGAACTTTCAAGGCAATATTATTTTGAAGATGGTGGTTCATGCCACTTAGGTTTCAAGGATGAAATGTTGGAACATGGGCAATCATTTCCTAGAAATGGTAATGCTAATTTTTCTATTGGCAGGCAGAATTGGAACATGAAATTTAAGGATGCTACCTCTGCTGCTCAAGCAGCGGCTGAGTTTGCAGAACATGCAAGCCTAGCTGCCAGAGCTGTTATAGAACTTTTAAGGCAATATTTTTCTGATGATGGTGGTTCATACCACTTAGGTTTCAAGGATGAAAGGTTGGAACATGGGCAATCATTTCCTAGAGATGGTAATGGTAATTTTTCTGTTGGCAGGCAGAATTGGAACATGAAATTTAAGGATGCTAACTCTGCTGCTCAAGCAGCGGCTGAGTTTGCATAACATACAAGCCTAGCTGCCAGAGTTGTTGTAGAACTTTCAAGGCAATATTGTGTTGGTGATGGTGGTTCATGCCACTTAGGTTTCAAGGATGAAAGGTTGGAACATGGGCAATCATTTCCTAGAAATGGTAATGCTAATTTTTCTATTGGCAAGCAGAATTGGAACATGAAATTTAAGGATGCTACCTCTGTTGCTCAAGCAGCGGCTGAGGTTGCAGAACATGCAAGCCTAGCTGCCAGAGTTGTTGGAGAACTTTCAAGGCAATATTGTGTTGATGATGGTGGTTCATGCCACTTAGGTTTCAAGGATGAAAGGTTGGAACATGGGCAACCATTTCCTTGAGATGGTAATGGTAATTTTTTTGTTGGCAGGTAGAATTGGAACATGAAATTTAAGGATGCTACTTCTGCTGCTCAAGCAGCGGCAGAGTTTGCAGAACATGCAAGCCTAGCTGCCAGAGCTGTTGTAGAACTTTAAAGGCAATATTGTGTTGATGATGGTAGTTCATGCCACTTAGGTTTCAAGGATGAAAGGTTGGAACATGGGCAATCATTTCCTGGAGATGGTAATGGTAAATTTGCTGTTGGCAGGTAGAATTGGAACATGAAATTTAAGGATGCTACCTCTGCTGCTCAAGCAGCGGCTCAGTTTGCAGAACATGCAAGCCTAGCTACCAGAGCTGTTGTAGAACTTTCAAGGC
Source organism: Nicotiana tomentosiformis (assembly GCF_000390325.3). Lineage (NCBI taxonomy): Eukaryota > Viridiplantae > Streptophyta > Magnoliopsida > Solanales > Solanaceae > Nicotiana > Nicotiana tomentosiformis. The sequence goes on from NW_027174579.1 coordinate 354,079, forward strand.
AATATTTTGTTGATGATGGTGGTTCATGCCACATAGTTTTCAAGGATGAAAGGTTGGAACATGGGCAATCATTTCCTTGAGATGGTAATGGTAATTTTTCTATTGGCAGGTAGAGTTGGAACATGAAATTTAAGGATGCTACCTCTACTGCTCAAGCAGCGGCTGAGTTTGCAGAACATGCAAGCCTAGCTGCCAGAGCTATTGTAGAACTTTAAAGGCAATATTGTGTTGATGATGGTGGTTCTTGCCACTTAGGTTTCAAGGATTAAAGGTTGGAACAAGGGCAATCATTTCCTTGAGATGGTAATGGTAATTTTTCCGTTGGCAGGCAGAATTTAACATGAAATTTAAGGATGCTACCTCTGCTGCTCAAGCAGCGGCTGAGTTTGCAGAACATGCAAGCCTAGCTGCCAGAGCTGTTGTAGAACTTTTAAGGCAATATTTTGCTGATGATGGTGGTTCATACCACTTAGGTTTCAAGGATGAAAGGTTGGAACATGGGCAATCATTTCCTCGAGATGTTAATGGTAATTTTTCTGTTGGCACGGAGAATTGGAACATGAAATTTAAGGATGCTACTCTGTTGCTCAAGCAGCGGCTGAGTTTGCAGAACATGCAAGCCTAGCTGCCAGAGCTGTTGTAGAACTTTCAAGGCAATATTGTGTTGATGATAGTGGTTCATGCCACTTAGGTTTCAAGGATGAAAGGTTGGAACATGGGCAATCATTTCCTTGAGATGGTAATGGTAATTTTTCTGTTGGCAGGCAGAATTGGAACATGAAATTTAAGGATGCTAACTCTGCTGCTCAAGCAGCGGCTGAGTTTGCATAACATACAAGCCTAGCTGCCAGAGTTGTTGTAGAACTTTCAAGGCAATATTGTGTTGGTGATGGTGGTTCATGCCACTTAGGTTTCAAGGATGAAAGGTTGGAACATGGGCAATCATTTCCTAGAAATGGTAATGCTAATTTTTCTATTGGCAAGCAGAATTGGAACATGAAATTTAAGGATGCTACCTCTGTTGCTCAAGCAGCGGCTGAGGTTGCAGAACATGCAAGCCTAGCTGCCAGAGTTGTTGGAGAACTTTCAAGGCAATATTGTGTTGATGATGGTGGTTCATGCCACTTAGGTTTCAAGGATGAAAGGTTGGAACATGGGCAACCATTTCCTTGAGATGGTAATGGTAATTTTTTTGTTGGCAGGTAGAATTGGAACATGAAATTTAAGGATGCTACTTCTGCTGCTCAAGCAGCGGCAGAGTTTGCAGAACATGCAAGCCTAGCTGCCAGAGCTGTTGTAGAACTTTAAAGGCAATATTGTGTTGATGATGGTAGTTCATGCCACTTAGGTTTCAAGGATGAAAGGTTGGAACATGGGCAATCATTTCCTGGAGATGGTAATGGTAAATTTGCTGTTGGCAGGTAGAATTGGAACATGAAATTTAAGGATGCTACCTCTGCTGCTCAAGCAGCGGCTCAGTTTGCAGAACATGCAAGCCTAGCTACCAGAGCTGTTGTAGAACTTTCAAGGCAATATTTTGTTGATGATGGTGGTTCATGCCACATAGTTTTCAAGGATGAAAGGTTGGAACATGGGCAATCATTTCCTTGAGATGGTAATGGTAATTTTTCTATTGGCAGGTAGAGTTGGAACATGAAATTTAAGGATGCTACCTCTACTGCTCAAGCAGCGGCTGAGTTTGCAGAACATGCAAGCCTAGCTGCCAGAGCTATTGTAGAACTTTAAAGGCAATATTGTGTTGATGATGGTGGTTCTTGCCACTTAGGTTTCAAGGATGAAAGGTTGGAACAAGGGCAATCATTTCCTTGAGATGGTAATGGTAATTTTTCCGTTGGCAGGCAGAATTTAACATGAAATTTAAGGATGCTACCTCTGCTGCTCAAGAAGCGGCTGAGTTTGCAGAACATGCAAGCCTAACTGCCAGAGCTGTTGGAGAACTTTCAAGGCAATATTATTTTGAAGATGGTGGTTCATGCCACTTAGGTTTCAAGGATGAAAGGTTGGAACATGGGCAATCATTTCCTCGAGATGTTAATGGTAATTTTTCTGTTGGCACGGAGAATTGGAACATGAAATTTAAGGATGCTACTCTGTTGCTCAAGCAGCGGCTGAGTTTGCAGAACATGCAAGCCTAGCTGCCAGAGCTGTTGTAGAACTTTCAAGGCAATATTGTGTTGATGATGGTGGTTCATGCCACTTAGGTTTCAAGGATGAAAGGTTGGAACATGGGCAATCATTTCCTTGAGATGGTAATGGTAATTTTTCTGTTGGCAGGCAGAATTGGAACATGAAATTTAAGGATGCTAACTCTGCTGCTCAAGCAGCGGCTGAGTTTGCATAACATACAAGCCTAGCTGCCAGAGTTGTTGTAGAACTTTCAAGGCAATATTGTGTTGGTGATGGTGGTTCATGCCACTTAGGTTTCAAGGATGAAAGGTTGGAACATGGGCAATCATTTCCTAGAAATGGTAATGCTAATTTTTCTATTGGCAAGCAGAATTGGAACATGAAATTTAAGGATGCTACCTCTGTTGCTCAAGCAGCGGCTGAGGTTGCAGAACATGCAAGCCTAGCTGCCAGAGTTGTTGGAGAACTTTCAAGGCAATATTGTGTTGATGATGGTGGTTCATGCCACTTAGGTTTCAAGGATGAAAGGTTGGAACATGGGCAACCATTTCCTTGAGATGGTAATGGTAATTTTTTTGTTGGCAGGTAGAATTGGAACATGAAATTTAAGGATGCTACTTCTGCTGCTCAAGCAGCGGCAGAGTTTGCAGAACATGCAAGCCTAGCTGCCAGAGCTGTTGTAGAACTTTAAAGGCAATATTGTGTTGATGATGGTAGTTCATGCCACTTAGGTTTCAAGGATGAAAGGTTGGAACATGGGCAATCATTTCCTGGAGATGGTAATGGTAAATTTGCTGTTGGCAGGTAGAATTGGAACATGAAATTTAAGGATGCTACCTCTGCTGCTCAAGCAGCGGCTCAGTTTGCAGAACATGCAAGCCTAGCTGCCAGAGTTGTTGTAGAACTTTCAAGGCAATATTTTATTGATGATGGTGGTTCATGCTACTTAGGTTTCAAGGATGAAAGGTTGGAACATGGGCAATCATTTCCTAGAGATGGTAATGGTAATTTTTCTGTTGGCAGGCAGAATTGGAACATGAAATTTAAGGATGCTAACTCTGCTGCTCAAGCAGCGGCTGAGTTTGCATAACATGCAAGCCTAGCTGCCAGAGTTGTTGTAGAACTTTCAAGGCACTATTGTGTTGATGATGGTGGTTCATGCCACTTAGGTTTCAAGGATGAAAGGTTGGAACATAGGCAATCATTTCCTAGAGATGGTAATGGTAATTTTTCTGTTGGCAGGCAGAATTGGAACATGAAATTTAAGGATGCTACCTCTATTGCTCAAGCAGCGGCTGAGGTTGCAGAACATGCAAGCCTAGCTGCCAGAGTTGTTGGAGAACTTTCAAGGCAATATTGTGTTGATGATGGTGGTTCATGCCACTTAGGTTTCAAGGATGAAAGTTTGGAACATGGGCAATCATTTCCTTGAGAAGGTAATGGTAATTTTTCTGTTGGCAAGCAGAATTGGAACATGAAATTTAAGGATGCTACCTCTACTGCTCAAGCAGCGGCTGAGTTTGCAGAACATGCAAGCCTAGCTGCCAGAGCTGTTGTAGAACTTTCAAGGCAATATTGTGTTGATGATGGTGGTTCATGCCACTTAGGTTTCAAGGATAAAAGGTTGGAACATGGGCAATCATTTCCTGGAGATGGTAATGGTAATTTTTCTATTGGCAGGCAGAATTGGAACATGAAATTTAAGGATGCTACCTCTGCTGCTCAAGCAGCGGCTGAGTTTGTAGAACATGCAAGACTAACTGCCAGAGCTGTTGTAGAACTTTAAAGGCAATATTGTGTTGATGATGGTGGTTCATGCCACTTAGGTTTCAAGGATGAAAGGTTGGAACATGGGCAATCATTTCCTAGAGATGGTAATCGTAATTTTTCTGTTGGCAGGCAGAATTGGTACATGAAATTTAAGGATGCTACCTCTGTTGCTCAAGAAGCGGCTGAAGTTGCAGAACATGCAAGCCTAGCTGCCAGAGCTGTTGGAAAACTTTCAAGGCAATATTGGGTTGATGATGGTGGTTCATGACACTTTGGTTTCAAGGATGAAAGGTTGGAACATGGGCAATCATTTCCCTGAGATGGTAATGGTAATTTTTCTGTTGGCAGGCAGAATTGGAACATGAAAGTAAAGGATGCTACCTCTGCTGCTCAAGCAGCGACTGAGTTTATAGAACATGCAGACCTTGCTGCCAGAGCTGTTGTAGAACTTTAAAGGCAATATTGTGTTGATGATGGTGGTTCATGCAACTTAGGTTTCAAGGATGAAAGGTTGGAACATGGGCAATCATTTCCTAGAGATGGTAATGGTAATTTTTCTATTGGCAGGCAGAATTGGAACATGAAATTTAAGGATGCTACCTCTGTTGCTCAAGCAGCGGTTGAGTTTGCAGAACATGCAGGCCTAGCTGCCAGAGCTGTTGTAGAACTTTAAAGGCAATATTGTATAGATGATGGTGGTTCATGCCACTTGGGTTTCAAGGATTAAAGGTTGGAACATGTGCAATCATTTCCTGGAGATGGTAATTTTTCTGTTGGCAAGCAGAATTGGAACATGAAATTTAAGGATGCTACCTCTGCTGCTCAAGCAGCAGCTGAGTTTACAAAATATTCAAGCCTAGCTGCTAGAGCTGTTGTAGAACTTTCAAGGAAATATTGTGTTGATGATGGTGGTTCATGCCACTTAGGTTTCAAGGATGAAAGGTTGGAACATGGGCACTCATTTCCTGGAGATGGTAATCGTAACTCTGCTGCTCAAGCAGCGGCTGAGTTTGCAGAACATGCAAGCCTAGCTGTCAGAGATGTTGTAGAACTTTCAAGGAAATATTTTATTGATGATGGTGGTTCATGCTACTTAGGTTTCAAGGATGAAAGGTTGGAACATGGGGAATCATTTCCTAGAGATGGTAATGGTAATTTTTCTGTTGGCAGGTAGAATTGGAACATGAAATTTAAGGATGCTAACTCTGCTGCTCAAGCAGCGGCTGAGTTTGCATAACATGCAAGCCTAGCTGCCAGAGTTGTTGTAGAACTTTCAAGGCAATATTTTATTGATGATGGTGGTTCATGCTATTTAGGTTTCAAGGATGAAAGGTTGGAACATGGGCAATCATTTCCTAGAGATGGTAATGGTAATTTTTCTGTTGGCAGGCAGAATTGGAACATGAAATTTAAGGATGCTAACTCTGCTGCTCAAGCAGCGGCTGAGTTTGCATAACATGCAAGCCTAGCTGCCAGAGTTGTTGTAGAACTTTCAAGGCACTATTGTGTTGATGATGGTGGTTCATGCCACTTAGGTTTCAAGGATGAAAGGTTGGAACATGGGCAATCATTTTCTAGAGATGGTAATGGTAATTTTTCTGTTGGCAGGCAGAATTGGAACATGAAATTTAAGGATGCTACCTCTGTTGCTCAAGCAGCAGCTGAGTTTGCAGAACATGCAGGCCTAGCTGCCAGAGCTGTTGTAGAACTTTAAAGGCAATATTGTGTTGATGATGGTGGTTCATGCCACTTGGGTTTCAAGGATTAAAGGTTGGAACATGTGCAATCATTTCTTGGAGATGGTAATGGTAAATTTGCTGTTGGCAGGTAGAATTGGAACATGAAATTTAAGGATGCTACCTCTGCTGCTCAAGCAGCGGCTGAGTTTGTAGAACATGCAAGCCTAACTGCTAGAGCTGTTGTAGAACTTTAAAGGCAATATTGTGTTGATGATGGTGGTTCATGCCACTTAGGTTTCAAGGATGAAAGGTTGGAACATGGGCAATCATTTCCTAGAGATGGTAATCGTAATTTTTCTGTTGGCAGGCAGAATTGGAACATGAAATTTAAGGATGCTACCTCTGTTGCTCAAGAAGCGGCTGAAGTTGCAGAACATGCAAGCCTAGCTGCCAGAGCTGTTGGAGAACTTTCAAGGCAATATTGTATTGATGATGGTGGTTCATGACACTTAGGTTTCAAGGATGAAAGGTTGGAACATGGGCAATCATTTCCTTGAGATGGTAATGGTAATTTTTCTGTTGGCAGGCAGAATTGGAACATGAAAGTAAAGGATGCTACCTCTGCTGCTCAAGCAGCGGCTGAGTTTATAGAACATGCAGGCCTAGCTGCCAGAGCTGTTGTAGAACTTTAAAGGCAATATTGTGTTGATGATGGTGGTTCATGCAACTTAGGTTTCAAGGATTAAAGGTTGGAACATGTGCAATCATTTCCTGGAGATGGTAATTTTTCTGTTGGCAAGCAGAATTGGAACATGAAATTTAAGGATGCTACCTCTGCTGCTCAAGCAGCAGCTGAGTTTACAAAATATTCAAGCCTAGCTGCTAGAGCTGTTGTAGAACTTTCAAGGAAATATTGTGTTGATGATGGTGGTTCATGCCACTTAGGTTTCAAGGATGAAAGGTTGGAACATGGGCAATCATTTCCTGGAGATGGTAATGGTAAATTTGTTGTTGGCAAGCAGAATTGGAACATGAAATTTAAGGATGCTACCTCTGCTGCTCAAGCAGCGGCTGAGTTTGCAGAACATGCAAGCTTAGCTGCCAGAGTTGTTGTAGAACTTTCAAGGCAATATTGTGTTGATGATGGTGGTTCATGCTACTTAGGTTTCGAGGATGAAAGGTTGGAACATGGGCAATCATTTCCTAGAGATGGTAATTTTTCTGTTGGCAAGCAGAATTGGAACATGAAATTTAAGGATGCTACCTCTGCTGCTCAAGCAGCAGCTAAGTTTACAAAATATGCAAGCCTAGCTGCTAGAGTTGTTGTAGAACTTTCAAGGAAATATTGTGTTGATGATGGTGGTTCATGCCACTTAGGTTTCAAGGATGAAAGGTTGGAACATGGGCAACCATTTCCTTGAGATGGTAATAGTAATTTTTCTGTTGGCAGGCAGAATTGGAACATGAAATTTAAGGATGCTACCTCTGTTGTTCAAGAAGCGGCTGAGGTTGCAGAACATGCTAGCCTAGCTGCCAGAGCGGTTGTAGAACTTTCAAGGCAATATTGTGTTGATGATAGTGGTTCATGCCATTTAGGTTTCATAGATGAAAGGTTGGAACATGGGCAATCATTTCCTGGAGATGGTAATTTTTCTGTTGGCAAGCAGAATTGGAACATGAAATTTAAGGATGCTACCTCTGCTGCTCAAGCAGCAGCTGAGTTTACAAAATATGCAAGCCTAGCTGCTAGAGCTGTTGTAGAACTTTCAAGGAAATATTGTGTTGATGATGGTGGTTCATGCCACTTAGGTTTCAAGGATGAAAGGTTGGAACATGGGCACTCATTTCCTGGAGATGGTAATGGTAAATTTTCTGTTGGCAGGCAGAATTGGAACATGAAATTTAGGAATTCTAACTCTGCTGCTCAAGCAGCGGCTGAGTTTGCAGAACATGCAAGCCTAGCTGTCAGAGCTGTTGTAGAACTTTCAAGGCAATATTTTGTTAATGATGGTGGTTCATGCTACTTAGGTTTCGAGGATGAAAGGTTGGAACATGGGCAATCATTTCCTAGAGATGGTAATGGTAATTTTTCTGTTGGCAGGCAGAATTGGAACATGAAATTTAAGGATGCTAACTCTGCTGCTCAAGCAGCGGCTGAGTTTGCATAACATGCAAGCCTAGCTACCAGAGTTGTTGTAGAACTTTCAAGGCACTATTGTGTTGATGATGGTGGTTCATGCCACTTAGGTTTCAAGGATGAAAGGTTGGAACATGGGCAATCATTTCCTAGAGATGGTAATGGTAATTTTTCTGTTGGCAGGCAGAATTGGAACATGAAATTTAAGGATGCTACCTCTGCTGCTCAAGCAGCGGCTGAGTTTACAGAACATGCAGGCCTAGCTGCCAGAGCTGTTGTAGAACTTTAAAGGCAATATTGTGTTGATGATGGTGGTTCATGCCACTTAGGTTTCAAGGATTAAGGGTTGGAACATGTGCAATCATTTCCTGGAGATGGTAATTTTTCTGTTGGCAAGCAGAATTGGAACATGAAATTTAAGGATGCTACCTCTGCTGCTCAAGCAGCAGCTGAGTTTACAAAATATGCAAGCCTAGCTGCTAGAGCTGTTGTAGAACTTTCAAGGAAATATTGTGTTGATGATGGTGGTTCATGCCACTTAGGTTTCAAGGATGAAAGGTTGGAACATGGGCACTCATTTCCTGGAGATGGTAATGGTAAATTTTCTGTTGGCAGGCAGAATTGGAACATGAAATTTAGGAATTCTAACTCTGCTGCTCAAGCAGCGGCTGAGTTTGCAGAACATGCAAGCCTAGCTGTCAGAGCTGTTGTAGAACTTTCAAGGCAATATTTTGTTAATGAGGGTGGTTCATGCTACTTAGGTTTCGAGGATGAACGGTTGGAACATGGGCAATCATTTCCTAGAGATGGTAATGGTAATTTTTCTGTTGGCAGGCAGAATTGGAACATGAAATTTAAGGATGCTACCTCTGTTGCTCAAGCAGCGGCTGAGGTTGCAGAACATGCAAGCCTAGCTGCCAGAGCTGTTGTAGAACTTTCAAGGCAATATTGTGTTGATGATGGTGGTTCATGCCACTTAGGTTTCAAGGATGAAAGGTTGCAACATGGGCAATCATTTCCTGGAGATGGTAATGGTAAATTTGCTGCTGGCAGGTAGAATTGGAACATGAAATTTAAGGATGCTACCTCTGCTGCTCAAGCAGCGGCTGTGTTTGCATAATATGCAAGCCTAACTACCAGAGCTGTTGTAGAATTTTAAAGGCAATATTGTGTTGATGATGGTGGTTCATGCCATTTAGGTTTCAAGGATGAAAGGTTGGAACATGGGGAATCATTTCCTTGAGATGGTAATGGTAATTTTTCTGTTGGCAGGCAGAATTGGAACATGAAATTTAAGGATGCTACCTCTGTTGTTCAAGCAGCGGCTGAGGTTGCAGAACATGCTAGCCTAGCTGCCAGAGCGGTTGTAGAACTTTCAAGGCAATATTGTGTTGATGATGGTGGTTCATGCCATTTAGGTTTCAAGGATGAAAGGTTGGAACATGGGCAATCATTTCCTTGAGATGGTAATGGTAATTTTTCTGTTGGCAGGCAGAATTGGAACATGAAATTTAAGGATGCTACCTCTGCTGCTCAAGCAGCGGCTGAGTTTGCAGAACATGCAAGCCTAGCTGTCAGAGCTGTTGTAGAACTTTCAAGGCAATATTTTGTTAATGATGGTGGTTCATGCTACTTAGGTTTCGAGGATGAAAGGTTGGAACATGGGCAATCATTTCCTAGAGATGGTAATGGTAATTTTTCTGTTGGCAGGCAGAATTGGAACATGAAATTTAAGGATGCTACCTCTGCTGCTCAAGCAGCGGCTGAGTTTACAGAACATGCAGGCCTAGCTGCCAGAGCTGTTGTAGAACTTTAAAGGCAATATTGTGTTGATGATGGTGGTTCATGCCACTTAGGTTTCAAGGATTAAAGGTTGGAACATGTGCAATCATTTCCTGGAGATGGTAATTTTTCTGTTGGCAAGCAGAATTGGAACATGAAATTTAAGGATGCTACCTCTGCTGCTCAAGCAGCAGCTGAGTTTACAAAATATGCAAGCCTAGCTGCTAGAGCTGTTGTAGAACTTTCAAGGAAATATTGTGTTGATGATGGTGGTTCATGCCACTTAGGTTTCAAGGATGAAAGGTTGGAACATGGGCACTCATTTCCTGAAGATGGTAATGGTAAATTTTCTGTTGGCAGGCAGAATTGGAACATGAAATTTAGGAATTCTAACTCTGCTGCTCAAGCAGCGGCTGAGTTTGCAGAACATGCAAGCCTAGCTGTCATAGCTGTTGTAGAACTTTCAAGGCAATATTTTGTTAATGAAGGTGGTTCATGCTACTTAGGTTTCGAGGATGAACGGTTGGAACATGGGTAATCATTTCCTAGAGATGGTAATGGTAATTTTTCTGTTGGCAGGCAGAATTGGAACATGAAATTTAAGGATGCTAACTCTGCTGCTCTAGCAGCGGCTGAGTTTGCATAACATGCAAGCCTAGCTGCCAGAGTTGTTGTAGAACTTTCAAGGCACTATTGTGTTGATGATGGTGGTTCATGCCACTTAGGTTTCAAGGATGAAAGGTTGGAACATGGGCAATCATTTCCTGGAGATGGTAATTTTTCTGTTGGCAAGCAGAATTGGAACATGAAATTTAAGGATGCTACCTCTGCTGCTCAAGCAGCAGCTGAGTTTACAAAATATGCAAGCCTAGCTGCTAGAGCTGTTGTAGAACTTTCAAGGAAATATTGTGTTGATGATGGTGGTTCATGCCACTTAGGTTTCAAGGATGAAAGGTTGGAACATGGGCACTCATTTCCTGGAGATGGTAATGGTAAATTTTCTGTTGGCAGGCAGAATTGGAACATGAAATTTAGGAATTCTAACTCTGCTGCTCAAGCAGCGGCTGAGTTTGCAGAACTTGCAAGCCTAGCTGTCAGAGCTGTTGTAGAACTTTCAAGGCAATATTTTGTTAATGATGGTGGTTCATGCTACTTAGGTTTCGAGGATGAAAGGTTGGAACATGGGCAATCATTTCCTAGAGATGGTAATGGTAATTTTTCTGTTGGCAGGCAGAATTGGAACATGAAATTTAAGGATGCTAACTCTGCTGCTCAAGCAGCGGCTGAGTTTGCATAACATGCAAGCCTAGCTACCAGAGTTGTTGTAGAACTTTCAAGGCACTATTGTGTTGATGATGTTGGTTCATGCCACTTAGGTTTCAAGGATGAAAGATTGGAACATGGGCAATCATTTCCTAGAGATGGTAATGGTAATTTTTCTGTTGGCAGGCAGAATTGGAACATGAAATTTAAGGATGCTACCTCTGTTGCTCAAGCAGCGGCTGAGGTTGCAGAACATGAAAGCCTAGCTGCCAGAGCTGTTGTGGAACTTTCAAGGCAATATTGTGTTGATGATGGTGGTTCATGCCACTTAGGTTTCAAGGATGAAAGGTTGGAACATGGGCAATCATTTCCTGGAGATGGTAATGGTAAATTTGCTGCTGGCAGGTAGAATTGGAACATGAAATTTAAGGATGCTACCTCTGCTGCTCAAGCAGCGGCTGAGTTTGCAGAATATGCAAGCCTAACTGCCAGAGCTGTTGTAGAACTTTAAAGGCAATATTGTGTTGATGATGGTGGTTCATGCCATTTAGGTTTCAAGGATGAAAGGTTGGAACATGGGGAATCATTTCCTTGAGATGGTAATGGTAATTTTTCTGTTGGCAGGCAGAATTGGAACATGAAATTTAAGGATGCTACCTCTGTTGTTCAAGCAGCGGCTGAGGTTGCAGAACATGCTAGCCTAGCTGCCAGAGCGGTTGTAGAACTTTCAAGGCAATATTGTGTTGATGATGGTGGTTCATGCCATTTAGGTTTCAAGGATGAAAGGTTGGAACATGGGCAATCATTTCCTTGTGATGGTAATGGTAATTTTTCTGTTGGCAGGCAGAATTGGAACATGAAATTTAAGGATGCTACCTTTATTGTTCAAGCAGCGGCTGAGTTTGCAGAACATGCAAGCCTAGCTGTCAGAGCTGTTGTAGAACTTTCAAGGCAATATTTTATTGATGATGGTGGTTCATGCTACTTAGGTTTCAAGGATGAAAGGTTGGAACATGGGCAATCATTTCCTAGAGATGGTAATGGTAATTTTTCTGTTGGCAGGCAGAATTGGAACATGAAATTTAAGGATGCTACCTCTGCTGCTCAAGCAGCGGCTGAGTTTACAGAACATGCAGGCCTAGCTGCCAGAGCTGTTGTAGAACTTTAAAGGCAATATTGTGTTGATGATGGTGGTTCATGCCACTTAGGTTTCAAGGATTAAAGGTTGGAACATGTGCAATCATTTCCTGGAGATGGTAATTTTTCTGTTGGCAAGCAGAATTGGAACATGAAATTTAAGGATGCTACCTCTGCTGCTCAAGCAGCAGCTGAGTTTACAAAATATGCAAGCCTAGCTGCTAGAGCTGTTGTAGAACTTTCAAGGAAATATTGTGTTGATGATGGTGGTTCATGCCACTTAGGTTTCAAGGATGAAAGGTTGGAACATGGGCACTCATTTCCTGGAGATGGTAATGGTAAATTTTCTGTTGGCAGGCAGAATTGGAACATGAAATTTAGGAATTCTAACTCTGCTGCTCAAGCAGCGGCTGAGTTTGCAGAACATGCAAGCCTAGCTGTCAGAGCTGTTGTAGAACTTTCAAGGCAATATTTTGTTGATGATGGTGGTTCATGCTACTTAGGTTTCGAGGATGAACGGTTGGAACATGGGCAATCATTTCCTAGAGATGGTAATGGTAATTTTTCTGTTGGCAGGCAGAATTGGAACATGAAATTTAAGGATGCTAACTCTGCTGCTCTAGCAGCGGCTGAGTTTGCATAACATGCAAGCCTAGCTGCCAGAGTTGTTGTAGAACTTTCAAGGCACTATTGTGTTGATGATGGTGGTTCATGCCACTTAGGTTTCAAGGATGAAAGGTTGGAACATGGGCAATCATTTCCTGGAGATGGTAATTTTTATGTTGGCAAGCAGAATTGGAACATGAAATTTAAGGATGCTACCTCTGCTGCTCAAGCAGCAGCTGAGTTTACAAAATATGCAAGCCTAGCTGCTAGAGCTGTTGTAGAACTTTCAAGGAAATATTGTGTTGATGATGGTGGTTCATGCCACTTAGGTTTCAAGGATGAAAGGTTGGAACATGGGCACTCATTTCCTGGAGATGGTAATGGTAAATTTTCTGTTGGCAGGCAGAATTGGAACATGAAATTTAGGAATTCTAACTCTGCTGCTCAAGCAGCGGCTGAGTTTGCAGAACTTGCAAGCCTAGCTGTCAGAGCTGTTGTAGAACTTTCAAGGCAATATTTTGTTGATGATGGTGGTTCATGCTACTTAGGTTTCGAGGATGAAAGGTTGGAACATGGGCAATCATTTCCTAGAGATGGTAATGGTAATTTTTCTGTTGGCAGGCAGAATTGGAACATGAAATTTAAGGATGCTAACTCTGCTGCTCAAGCAGCGGCTGAGTTTGCATAACATGCAAGCCTAGCTACCAGAGTTGTTGTAGAACTTTCAAGGCACTATTGTGTTGATGATGTTGGTTCATGCCACTTAGGTTTCAAGGATGAAAGGTTGGAACATGGGCAATCATTTCCTAGAGATGGTAATGGTAATTTTTCTGTTGGCAGGCAGAATTGGAACATGAAATTTAAGGATGCTACCTCTGTTGCTCAAGCAGCGGCTGAGGTTGCAGAACATGCAAGCCTAGCTGCCAGAGCTGTTGTAGAACTTTCAAGGCAATATTGTGTTGATGATGGTGGTTCATGCCACTTAGGTTTCAAGGATGAAAGGTTGGAACATGGGCAATCATTTCCTGGAGATGGTAATGGTAAATTTGCTGCTGGCAGGTAGAATTGGAACATGAAATTTAAGGATGCTACCTCTGCTGCTCAAGCAGCGGCTGAGTTTGCAGAATATGCAAGCCTAACTGCCAGAGCTGTTGTAGAACTTTAAAGGCAATATTGTGTTGATGATGGTGGTTCATGCCATTTAGGTTTCAAGGATGAAAGGTTGGAACATGGGCAATCATTTCCTTGAGATGGTAATGGTAATTTTTCTGTTGGCAGGCAGAATTGGAACATGAAATTTAAGGATGCTACCTCTGTTGCTCAAGCAGCGGCTGAGGTTGCAGAACATGCTAGCCTAGCTGCCAGAGCGGTTGTAGAACTTTCAAGGCAATATTGTGTTGATGATGGTGGTTCATGCCATTTAGGTTTCAAGGATGAAAGGTTGGAACATGGGCAATCATTTCCTTGAGATGGTAATGGTAATTTTTCTGTTGGCAGGCAGAATTGGAACATGAAATTTAAGGATGCTACCTCTGCTGCTCAAGCAGCGGCTGAGTTTGCAGAACATGCAAGCCTAGCTGCCAGAGCGGTTGTAGAACTTTCAAGGCAATATTGTGTTGATGATGGTGGTTCATGCCACTTAGGTTTCAAGGATGAAAGGTTGGAACATGGGCAATCATTTCTTGGAGATGGTAATGGTAAATTTGCTGCTGGCAGGTAGAATTGGAACATGAAATTTAAGGATGCTACCTCTGCTGCTCAAGCAGCGGCTGAGTTTGCAGAATATGCAAGCCTAACTGCCAGAGCTGTTGTAGAACTTTAAAGGCAATATTGTGTTGATGATGAAGCGGCTGAGGTTGCAGAACATGCAAGCCTAGCTGCCAGAGCTGTTGTAGAACTTGCAAGGCAATATTGTGTTGATGATGGTGGTTCATGCCACTTAGGTTTCAAGGATGAAAGGTTGGAACATGGGCAATCATTTCCTGGAGATGGTAATGGTAAATTTTCTGTTGGCAGGCAGAATTGGAACATGAAATTTAAGGATGCTACCTCTGCTGCTCAAGCAGCGGCTGAGTTTACAGAACATGCAGGCCTAGCTGCCAGAGCTGTTGTAGAACTTTAAAGGCACTATTGTGTTGATGATGGTGGTTCATGCAACTTAGGTTTCAAGGATTAAAGGTTGGAACATGTGCAATCATTTCCTGGAGATGGTAATTTTTCTATGGCAAGCAGAATTGGAACATTAAATTTAAGGATGCTACCTCTGCTGCTCAAGCAGCAGCTGAGTTTGCAGAATATGCAAGCCTAGCTGCTAGAGCTGTTGTAGAACTTTCAAGGAAATATTGTGTTGATGATGGTGGTTCATGCCACTTAGGTTTCAAGGATGAAAGGTAGGAACATGGGCAATCATTTCCTGGAGATGGTAATGGTAAATTTGTTGTTGGCAGGCAGAATTGGAACATGAAATTTAAGGATGCTACCTCTGCTGCTCAAGCAGCGGCTGAGTTTGCAGAACATGCAAGCTTAGCTGCTAGAGTTATAGTAGAACTTTCAAGGGAATATTGTGTTGATGATGGTGGTTCATGCCACTTGGGTTTGAAGGATGAAAGGTTGGAACATGGGCAATCATTTCCTGGAGATGGTAATGGTAATTTTTCTGTTGATAGGCAGAATTGCAACATGAAATTTAAGGATGCTACCTCTGTTGCTCAAGCAGCAGCTGAGGTTGCAGAACATGCAAGCCTAGCTGCCAGAGCTGTTGGAGAACTTTCAAGGCAATATTGTGTTGATGATGGTGGTTCATGCCACTTAGGTTTCAAAGATGAAAGGTTGGAACATGGGCAATCATTTCCTGGAGATGGTAATTTTAATTTTTCTGTTGGCAGGTAGAATTGGAACATGAAATTTAAGGATGCTACCTCTGCTGCTCAAGCAGCGGCTGGGTTTGCAGCACATGCAGGCCTAGCTGCCAGAGCTGTTGTACAACTTTCAAGGCAATATTGTGTTGATGATGGTGGTTCATGCCACTTAGGTTTCAAGGATTAAAGGTTGGAACATGGGCAATCATTTCCTGGAGATGGTAATTTTTTTGTTGGCAAGCAGAATTGGAACATGATATTTAAGGATGCTACCTCTGCTGCTCAAGCAGAAGCTGAGTTTTCAGAATATGCAAGCCTAGCTGCTAGAGCTGTTGTAGAACATTCAAGGAAATATTGTGTTGATGGTGGTGGTTCATGCCACTTAGGTTTTAAGGATGAAAGGTTGGAACATGGGCAATCATTTCATGGAGATGGTAATGGTAAATTTTCTGCTGGCAGGCAGAATTGGAACATGAAATTTAAGGATTCTAACTCTGCTGCTCAAGCAACAGCTGAATTTGCAGAACATGCAAGCCTAGCTGCCAGAACTGTTGTAGAACTTTCAAGGCAATATTTGGTTGATGATGGTGGTTCATGCCACTTAGGTTTAAAGGATGAAAGGTTGGAACATCGGCAATCATTTCCTTGAGATGGTAATGGTAAGTTTTCTGTTGGCAGGCAGAATTGGAACATGAAATTAAAAAATGCTACCTCTGCTGCTCAAGAAACGGCTGAGTTTGCAGAACATGCAAGCTTAACTGCTAGAGTTGTTGTATAACTTTCAAGGCAATATTGTGTTGATGATGGTGGTTCATGCCACTTAGGTTTCAAGGATAAAAGGTTGGACCATGGGCAATCATTTCCTGGAGATGGTAATGGTAATTTTTCTGTTGGCAGGCAGAATTGGAACATGAAATTTAAGGATGCTACCTCTGCTGCTCAAGCAGCGGCTGAGTTTGCAGAACATGCAAGCCTTGCTGCCAGAGCTGTTGTAGAACTTTAAAGGCAATATTGTGTTGATGATGGTGGTTCATGCCACTTAGGTTTCAAGGATGAAAGGTTGGAACATGGGCAATCATTTCCTAGAGATGTTAATGGTAATTTTTCTATTGGGAGGCAAAATTGGAACATGAAATTTAAGGATGCTACCTCTGTTGCTCAAGCAGCGGCTGAGGTTGCAGAACATGCAAGCCTAGCTGCCAGAGTTGTTGGAGAACTTTCAAGGCAATATTGTGTTGATTATGGTGGTTCATGCCACTTAGTTTTCAAGGATAAAAGTTTGGAACATGGGCAATCATTTCCTACAGATGGTAATGGTAATTGTTTTGTTGGAGGTAGAATTGGAACATGAAATTTAAGGATGCTACCTCTGCTACTCAAGCAGCGGATGAGTTTGCAGAATATGCAAGCCTAGCTGCAACAGCTGTTGTAGAACTTTCAAGGCAATATTGTGTTGATGATAGTGGTTCATGCCACTTAGGTTTCAAGGATAAAAGGTTGGACCATGGGCAATCAATTCCTGGAGATGGTAAATTTTCTATTGGCAGGCAGAATTGGAACATGAAATTTAAGGATGTTATCTCTACTGCTCAAGCAGCGGCTGAGTTTGCAGAACATACAAGCTTAGCTGCCAGAGCTTTTGTAGAACTTTAAAGGCAATATTGTGTTGATGATGGTGGTTCATGCCACTTAGGTTTCAAGGATGAAAGGTTGGAACATGGGCAATCATTTCCAAGAGATGGTAATGGTAATTTTTCTGTTGGCAGGCAGAATTGGAACATGAAATTTAAGGATGCTACCTCTGTTGCTCAAGCAGCGGCTGAGGTTGCAGAACATGCAAGCCTAGCTGCCAGAGCTGTTGGAGAACTTTCAAGGCAATATTGTGCTGATGATGGTGGTTCATGCCACTTAGGTTTCAAGGATGAAAGGTTGGAACATGGGCAATCATTTCCTAGAGATGTTAATGGTAATTTTTCTGTTGGGAGGCAAAATTGGAACATGAAATTTAAGGATGCTACCTCTGTTGCTCAAGCAGCGGCTAAGGTTACAGAACATGCAAGCCTAGCTGCCAGAGCTGTTGGAGAACTTTCAAGGCAATATTGTGTTGATGATGGTGGTTCATGCCACTAAGCTTTCAAGGATAAAAGTTTGGAACATGGGCAATGATTTCCTACAGATGGTAATGGTAATTGTTTTGTTGGCAGGTAGAATTGGAACATGAAATTTAAGGATGCTACCTCTGCTACTCAAGCAGCGGATGAGTTTGCAGAATATGCAAGCCTAACTGCAAGAGCTGTTGTAGAACTTTCAAGGCAATATTGTGTTGATGATGGTGGTTCATGCCACTTAGGTTTCAAGGATAAAAGGTTGGACCATGGGCAATCATTTCCTGGAGATGGTAAATTTTCTATTGGCAGGCAGAATTGGAACATGAAATTTAAGGATGCTATCTCTGCTGCTCAAGCAGCGGCTGAGTTTGCAGAACATGCAAGCCTAGCTGCCAGAGCTGTTGTAGAACTTTCAAGGCAATATTTTGTTGATGATGGTGGTTCATGCCACTTAAATTTAAAGGATGAAAGGTTGGAACATGGGCAATCATTTCCTGGAGATGGTAATTTTTCTGTTGGCAAGCAAAAGTGGAACATGAAATTTAAGGATGCTACCTCTGCTACTCAAGCAGCGGCTGAGTTTGCAGAACATGCAAGGCTAGCTGCCAGAGCTGTTGTTGAACTTTCAAGGCAATATTGTGTTAATAATGGTGGTTCGTGCCACTTAGGTTTCAAGGATGAAAGGTTGGAACATGGGCAATCATTTCCTGGAGATGGTGATGCTAATATTTCTGTTGGCAGGCAGAATTGGAACATGAAATTTAAGGATGCTACCTCTGCTGCTCAAGC
The DNA here is from genome assembly GCF_000390325.3 of Nicotiana tomentosiformis. Taxonomy (NCBI): domain Eukaryota; kingdom Viridiplantae; phylum Streptophyta; class Magnoliopsida; order Solanales; family Solanaceae; genus Nicotiana; species Nicotiana tomentosiformis. The sequence continues at coordinate 372,356 of NW_027174579.1, forward strand.
AGCGGCTGAGTTTGCAGAACATGCAAGCCTAACTGCCAGAGATATTGTAGAACTTTCAAGGCAATATTATGTTGATGATGGTGGTTCATGCCACTTAGTTTTCAAGGATGAAAGGTTGGAACATGGGCAATCATTTCCTGGACATGGTGATGGTAATATTTCTCTTGGCAGGCAGAATTGGAACATGAAATTTAAGGATGCTACCTCTGCTGCTCAAGAAGCGGCTGAGTTTGCAGAACATGCAAGGATAGCTGCCAGTGTTGTTGTAGAACTTTGAAGGCAATATTGTGTTAATGATGGTAGTTCATGCCACTTAGGCTACAAGGATGAAAGGTTGGAACATGGGCAATCATTTCCTGGAGATGGTGATGGTAATATTTCTGTTGGCAGGCAGAATTGGAACATGAAATTTAAGGTTGCTGCCTCTGCTGCTCAAGCAGCGGCTGAGTTTGCAAAACATGCAAGCCTAGCTGCCAGAGCTGTTGTAGAACTTTCAAGGCAATATTTTGTTGATGATGGTGGTTCATGCCACTTAGTTTTCAAGGATGAAAGGTTGGAACATGGGCAATCATTTCCTGGATATGGTAATGGTAAATTTGCTGTTGGCAGGCAGAATTGGAACATGAAATTTAAGGATGCTACCTCTGCTGCTCAAGCAGCGGCTTAGTTTGCAGAACATGCAAGCCTAGCTGCCAGAGCTGTTGTAGAACTTTCAAGGCAATATTGTGTTAATGATGGTGCTTCATACCACTTAGGTTTCAAGGATGACAGGTTGGAACATGGGCAATCATTTCCTGGAGATGGTGATGGTAATATTTCTGTTGGCAGGCAGAATTAGAACATGAAATTTAAGGATGCTACCTCTGCGGCTCAAGCAGCGGCTGAGTTTGCAGAACATGCAAGCCTAGCTGCCAGAGCTGTTGTAGAACTTTTAAGGCAATATTTTGCTGATGATGGTGGTTCATACCACTTAGGTTTCAAGGATGAAAGGTTGGAACATGGGCAATCATTTCCTAGAGATGGTAATGGTAATTTTTCTGTTGGCAGGCAGAATTAGAACATGAAATTTAAGGATGCTAACTCTGCTGCTCAAGCAGCGGCTGAGTTTGCATAACATACAAGCCTAGCTGCCAGAGTTGTTGTAGAACTTTCACATCAATATTGAGTTGATGATGGTGGTTAATGCCACTTAGGTTTCAAGGATGAAAGGTTGGAACATGGGCAATCATTTCCTAGAGATGGTGATGGTAATATTTCTGTTGGCAGGCTGAATTGGAACATGAAATTTAAGGATGCTACCTCTGCTGCTCAAGCAGTGGCTGAGTTTGCAGAACATGCAAGCCTAACTGCCAGAGATGTTGTAGAACTTTCAAGGCAATATTCTGTTGATGATGGTGGTTCATGCCACTTAGTTTTCAAGGATGAAAGGTTGGAACATGGGCAATCATTTCCTGGAGATGGTGATGGTAATATTTCTGTTGACAGGCAGAATTGGAACATGAAATTTAAGGATGCTACCTCTGCTGCTCAAGAAGCGGCTGAGTTTGCAGAACATGCAAGGATAGCTGCCAGAGTTGTTGTAGAACTTTGAAGGCAATATTGTGTTAATGATGGTGGTTCATGCCACTTAGTTTTCAAGGATGAAAGGTTGGAACATGGGCAATCATTTCCTTGTGATGGTAATGGTAATTTTTCTGTTGGCAGGCAGAATTGGAACATGCAATTTAAGGATGCTACCTCTGCTGCTCAAGCAGCGGCTGAGTTTTCATAACATGCAAGCCTAGCTGCCAGAGTTGTTTTAGAACTTTCAAGGCAATATTGAGTTGATGATGGTGGTTCATGCCAATTAGGTTTCAAGGATGAAAGGTTGGAACATGGGCAATCATTTCCTAGAGATGGTAATGGTAATTTTTCTGTTGGTAGGCAGAATAGGAACATGAAATTTAAGGATGCTACCTCTGTTGCTCAAGCAGCGGCTGAAGTTGCAGAACATGCAAGCCTATCTGTTGGAGAACTTTCAAGGCAATATTGTGTTGATGATGGTGGTTCATGCCACTTAGTTTTCAAGGATAAAAGGTTGGAACATGGGAAATCATTTCCTACAGATGGTAATGGTAATTTTTTTGTTGGCAGGTAGAATTGGAACATGAAATTTAAGGATGCTACCTCTTCTACTCAAGCAGCAGATGAGTTTGCAGAATATGCAAGCCTAGCTGCAAGAGCTGTTGTAGAACTTTCAAGGCAATATTGTGTTGATGATGGTGGTTCAAGCCACTTAGGTTTCAAGGATAAAAGGTTGGACCATGGGCAATCATTTCCTGGAGATGGTAAATTTTCTATTGGCGGGCAGAATTGGAACATGAAATTTAAGGATGCTATCTCTCCTGCTCAAGCAGCGGCTGAGTTTGCATAACATCCAAGCTTAGCTGCCAGAGATTTTGTAGAACTTTAAAGGCAATATTGTGTTGATGATGGTGGTTCATGCCACTTAGGCTGCAAGGATGAAAGGTTGGAACATGGGCAATCATTTCCTGGAGATGGTGATGGTAATATTTCTGTTGGCACGCAGAATTGGAACATGAAATTTAAGGATGCTACCTCTGCTGCTCAAGCAGCGGCTGAGTTTGCAGAACATGCAAGCCTAACTGCCAGAGTTGTTGTAGAACTTTCAAGGCAATATTATGTTGATGATGGTGGTTCATGCCACTTAGTTTTCAAGGATGAAAGGTTGGAACATGGGCAATCATTTCCTAGTGATGGTAATGGTAATTTTTCTGTTGGCAGGCAGAATTGGAACATGAAATTTAAGGATGCTACCTCTGCTGCTCAAGTAGCGGCTGAGTTTGCAGAACATGCAAGCCTAGCTGCCAGAGCTGTTGTAGAACTTTCAAGGCAATATTTTGTCGATGATGGTGGTTCATGCCACTTAGTTTTCAAGGATGAAAGGTTGGAACATGGGCAATCAATTCCTTGAGATGGTAATGGAGATTTTTCTGTTGGCAGGCAGAGTTGGATCATGAAATTTAAGGATGTTACCTCTACTGCTCAAGCAGCGGCTTGAGTTTGCATAACATGCCAGCCTAGCTGCCAGAGTTGTTGTAGAACTTTCAAGGAAATATTTAGGTGATGATGGTGGTTCATGCCACTTAGGTTTTAAGGATGAAAGGTTGGAACATGGGCAATCATTTCCTAGAGATGGCAATGGTAATTTTTCTGTTGGCAGGCAGAATTGGAACATGAAATTTAAGGATGCTACCTCTGTTGCTCAAGCAGTGTCTGAGGTTGCAAAACATGCAAGCCTAGCTGCCAGAGCTGTTGGAGAACTTTCAAGGCAATATTGTGTCGATGATGGTGGTTCATGCCACTTAGTTTTCAAGGATAAAAGGTTGGAACATGGGCAATCATTTCCTACAGATGGTGATGGTAATTTGTTTGTTGGCAGGTAGAATTAGAACATGAAATTTAAGGATGCTACCTCTTCAACTCAAGCAGCAGCTTAGTTTGCAGAATATGCAAGCCTAGCTGCAAGAGCTGTTGTAGAACTTTCAAGGAAATATTGTGTTGATGATGGTGGTTCATGCCACTTAGGTTTCAAGGATAAAAGGTTGGACCATGGGCAATCATTTCCTGGAGATGGTAAATTTTCTATTGGCAGGCAGAATTGGAACATGAAATTTAAAGATGCTATCTCTACTGCTCAAGCAGCGGCTGAGTTTGCAGAACATCCAAGCTTAGATGCCAGAGATTTTGTAGAACTTTAAAGGCAATATTGTGTTGATGATGGTGGTTCATGCCACTTAGGTTTCAAGGATGAAAGGTTGGAACATGGGCAATCATTTCATAGAGATGGGAATGGTAATTTTTCTGTTGGCAGGCAGAATTGGAACATGAAATTTAAGGATGCTACCTCTGTTGCTCAAGCAGCGGCTGAGGTTGCAGAACATGCAAGCCTAGCTGCCAGAGCTGTTGGAGAACTTTCAAGGCAATATTATGTTGATGATGGTGGTTCATGCCACTTAGGTTTCAAGGATGAAAGGTTGGAACATGGGCAATAATTTCCTAGAGATGGTAATGGTAATTTTTCTGTTGGTAGGCAGAATTGGAACATGAAATTTAAGGATGCTACCTCTGCTGCTCAAGCAGCAGCTGAGTTTGCAGAACATGCAAGCCTAGCTGCCAGAGCTGTTGTAGAACTTTCAAGGCAATATTTTGTCGATGATAGTGGTTCATGCCACTTAGTTTTCAAGGATGAAAGGTTGGAACATGGGCAATCAATTCCTTGAGATGGTAATGGTGATTTTTCTGTTGGCAGGCAGAGTTGGAACATGAAATTTAAGGATGTTACCTCTACTTCTCAAGCAACGGCTTAATTTGCAAAACATGCAAGCCTAGCTACCAGAGCTGTTGTAGAACTTTAAAGGCAATATTTTGTTGATGATTGTGGTTCATGCCACTTAGGTTTCAAGGATGAAAGGTTAGAACATGGGCAATCCTTTCCTTGAGATGGTAAGGGTAATTTTTCTATTGGCAGGTAGAATTGGAACATGAAATTTAAGAATGTTATCTCTACTGCTCAAGCAGCGACGGAGTTTGCAGAACATGCAAGCCTAGCTGCCAGAGTTGTTGGAGAACTTTCAAGGCAATATTATGTTGATGATGGTGGTTCATGCCACTTAGGTTTCAAGGATGAAAGGTTGGAAATTGGGCAATCATTTCCTTGAGATAGTAATGGTAATTTTTCTGTTGGCAGGTAGAATTGGAACATGAAATTTAAGGATGCTACCTCTGCTGCTCAAGCAGCGGCTGAGTTTGCAGAACATGCAAGCCTAGCTGCCAGAGCTGTTGTAGAACTTTCAAGGCAATATTTTGTTGATGATGGTGGTTCATGCCACTTAGGTTTCAAGGATGAAAGTTTGGAACATGGGCAATCATTTCCTAGAGATGGTAATGGTAATTTTTCTGTTGGCAGGCAGAATTGGAACATGAAATTTAAGGATGCTAACTCTGCTGCTCAAGCAGTGGCTGAGTTTGCATAACATGCAAGCCTAGCTGCCAGAGTTGTTGTAGAACTTTCAAGGCAATATTGAGTTGATGATGGTGGTTCGTGCCACTTAGGTTTCAAGGATGAAAGGTTGGAACATGGGCAATCATTTCCTAGAGATGGTAATGGTAATTTTTCTGTTGGCAGGCAGAATTGGAAGATGAAATTTAAGGATGCTACCTCTGCTGCTCAAGCAGCAGCTGAGTTTGCAGAACATGCAAGCCTAGCTGCCAGAGCTGTTGTAGAACTTTCAAGGCAATATTTTGTTGATGATGGTGGTTCATGCCACTTAGTTTTCAAGGATGAAAGGTTGGAACATGGGCAATCAATTCCTTGAGATGGTAATGGTGATTTTTCTGTTGGCAGGCAGAGTTGGATCATGAAATTTAAGGATGTTACCTCTACTGCTCAAGCAGCGGCTTAGTTTGCAAAACATGCAAGCCTAGCTACTAGAGCTGTTGTAGAACTTTAAAGGCAATATTTTGTTGATGATTGTGGTTCATGCCACTTAGGTTTCAAGGATGAAAGGTTGGAACATGGGCAATCATTTCCTTGAGATGGTAATGGTAATTTTTCTATTGGCAAGCACAATTGGAACATGAAATTTAAGGATGCTATTTCTGCTGCTCAAGCAGCGGCTGAGTTTGCAGAACATGCAAGCGTAGCTGCCAGAGTTGTTGGAGAACTTTCAAGGCAATATTGTGTTGATGATGGTGGTTCATGCCACTTAGGTTTCAAGGATGAAAGGTTGGAACATGGGCAATCATTTCCTTGAGATGGTAATGGTAATTTTTCTATTGGCAGGCAGAATTGGAACATGAAATTTAAGGATGCTACCTCTGCTGCTCAAGCAGCGGCTGAGTTTGCAGAACATGCAAGCCTAGCTGCCAGAGCTGTTGTAGAACTTTCAAGGTAATATTTTGTTGATGATGGTGGTTCATGCCACTTAGGTTTCAAGGATGAAAGGTTGGAACATGGGCAATCATTTCCTAGAGATGGTAATGGTAATTTTTCTGTTGGCAGGCAGAATTGGAACATGAAATTTAAGGATGCTAACTCTGCTGCTCAAGCAGCGGCTGAGTTTGCATAACATGCAAGCCTAGCTGCCAGAGTTGTTGTAGAACTTTCAAGGCAATATTGTGTTGATGATGGTGGTTCATGCCTATTAGGTTTCAAGGATGAAAGGTTGGAACATGGGCAATCATTTCCTAGAGATGGTAATGGTAATTTTTCTGTTGGCAGGCAGAATTGGAAGATGAAATTTAAGGATGCTACCTCTGCTGCTCAAGCAGCAGCTGAGTTTGCAGAACATGCATACCTAGCTGCCAAGGCTGTTGTAGAACTTTCAAGGCAATATTTTGTTGATGATGGTGGTTCATGCCACTTAGTTTTCAAGGATGAAAGGTTGGAACATGGGCAATCAATTCCTTTAGATGGTAATGGTGATTTTTCTGTTGGCAGGCAGAGTTGGAACATGAAATTTAAGGATGTTACCTCTACTGCTCAAGCAGCGGCTTAGTTTGCAAAACATGCAAGCCTAGCTACCAGAGCTGTTGTAGAACTTTAAAGGAAATATTTTGTTGATGATTGTGGTTCATGCCACTTAGGTTTCAAGGATGAAAGGTTGGAACATGGGCAATCATTTCCTTGAGATGGTAATGGTAATTTTTCTATTGGCAGGCACAATTGGAACATGAAATTTAAGGATGCTATCTCTGCTGCTCAAGCAGCGGCTGAGTTTGCAGAACATGCAAGCCTAGCTGCCAGAGTTGTTGGAGAACTTTCAAGGCAATATTATGTTTATGATGGTGGTTCATGCCACTTAGGTTTCAAGGATGAAAGGTTGGAACATGGGCAATCATTTCCTTGAGATGGTAATGGTAATTTTTCTGTTGGCAGGCAGAATTGGAACATGAAATTTAAGGATGCTACCTCTGCTGCTCAAGCAGCGGCTGAGTTTGCAGAACATGCAAGCCTAGCTGCCAGAGCTGTTGTAGAACTTTCAAGGCAATATTTTGTTGATGATGGTGGTTCATGCCACTTAGGTTTCAAGGATGAAAGGTTGGAACATGGGCAATCATTTCCTAGAGATGGTAATGGTAATTTTTCTGTTGGCAGGCAGAATTGGAACATGAAATTTAAGGATGCTAACTCTGCTGCTCAAGCAGCGGCTGAGTTTGCAGAACATGCAAGCCTAGCTGCCAGAGTTGTTGTAGAACTTTCAAGGCAATATTGTGTTGATGATGGTGGTTCATGCCACTTAGGTTTCAAGGATGAAAGGTTGGAACATGGGCAATCATTTCCTAGAGATGGTAATGGTAATTTTTCTATTGGGAGGCAGAATTGGAACATGAAATTTAAGGATGCTACCTCTTTTGCTCAAGCAGCGGCTGAGTTTGCAGAACATGCAAGCCTAGCTGCCAGAGTTGTTGTAGAACTTTCAAGGCAATATTGTGTTGATGATGGTGGTTCATGCCACTTAGGTTTCAAGGATGAAAGGTTGGAACATGGGCAATCATTTCCTGGAGATGGTAATGGTAAATTTGCTATTGGCAGGCAGAATTGGAACATGAAATTTAAGGATGCTACCTCTGCTGCTCAAGCAGCGGCTGAGTTTGCAGAACATGCAAGCCTAGCTGCCAGAGCTGTTGTAGAACTTTAAAGGCAATATTGTGTTGATGATGGTGGTTCATGCCACTTAGGTTTCAAGGATGAAAGGTTGGAACATGGGATATCATTTCCTAGAGATGGTAATGGTAATTTTTCTGTTGGCGGGCAGAATTGGAACATGAAATTTAAGGATGCTACCTCTGCTGCTCAAGCAGCGGCTCAGTTTGCAGAACATGCAAGCCTAGCTGCCAGAGCTGTTGTAGAACTTTCAAGGCAATATTTTGTTGATGATGGTGGTTCATGCCACTTAGTTTTCAAGGATGAAAGGTTGGAACATGGGCAATCATTTCCTTGAGATGGTAATGGTAATTTTTCTATTGGCAGGCAGAGTTGGAACATGAAATTTAAGGATGCTACCTCTACTGCTCAAGCAGCGGCTGAGTTTGCAGAACATGCAAGCCTAGCTGCCAGAGCTGTTGTAGAACTTTAAAGGCAATATTGTGTTGATGATGGTTGTTCATTCCACTTAGGTTTCAAGGATGAAAGGTTGGAACATGGGATATCATTTCCTAGAGATGGTAATGGTAATTTTTCTGTTGGCGGGCAGAATTGGAACATGAAATTTAAGGATGCTACCTCTGCTGCTCAAGCAGCGGCTCAGTTTGCAGAACATGCAAGCCTAGCTGCCAGAGCTGTTGTAGAACTTTCAAGGCAATATTTTGTTGATGATGGTGGTTCATGCCACTTAGTTTTCAAGGATGAAAGGTTGGAACATGGGCAATCATTTCCTTGAGATGGTAATGGTAATTTTTCTATTGGCAGGCAGGGTTGGAACATGAAATTTAAGGATGCTACCTCTGCTGCTCAAGCAGCGGCTGAGTTTGCAGAACATGCAAGCCTAGCTGCCAGAGCTGTTGTAGAACTTTAAAGGCAATATTGTGTTGATGATGGTGGATCATGCCACTTAGGTTTCAAGGATGAAAGGTTGGAACAAGGGCAATCATTTTCTTGAGATGGTAATGGTAATTTTTCTATTCGCAGGCAGAATTGGAACATGAAATTTAAGGATGCTACCTCTGCTGCTCAAGCAGCGGCTGAGTTTGCAGAACATGCAAGCCTAGCTGCCAGAGCTGTTGTAGAACTTTAAAGGCAATATTGTGTTGATGATGGTGGTTCATGCCACTTAGGTTTCAAGGATGAAAGGTTGGAACATGGGCAATCATTTCCTTGAGATGGTAATGGTAATTTTTCTGTTGGCAGGCAGAATTGGAACATGAAATTTAAGGATGCTACCTCTGCTGCTCAAGTAGCCGCTGAGTTTGCAGAACATGCAAGCCTAGCTGCCAGAGCTATTGTAGAACTTTCAAGTCAATATTTTGTTGATGATGGTGGTTCATGCCACTTAGGTTTCAAGGATGAAAGGTTGGAACATGGGCAATCATTTCCTAGAGATGGTAATGGTAATTTTTCTGTTGGCAGGCAGAATTGGAACATGAAATTTAAGGATGCTACCTCTGCTGCTCAAGTAGCCGCTGAGTTTGCAGAACATGCAAGCCTAGCTGCCAGAGCTATTGTAGAACTTTCAAGTCAATATTTTGTTGATGATGGTGGTTCATGCCACTTAGGTTTCAAGGATGAAAGGTTGGAACATGGGCAATCATTTCCTAGAGATGGTAATGGTAATTTTTCTGTTGGCAGGCAGAATTGGAACATGAAATTTAAGGATGCTAACTCTGCTGCTCAAGCAGCGGCTGAGTTTACAGAACATGCAAGCCTAGCTGCCAGAGTTGTTGCAGAACTTTCAAGGCAATATTGTGTTGATGATGGTGGTTCATGCCACTTAGGTTTCAAGGATGAAAGGTTGGAACAAGGGCAATCATTTCCTTGAGATGGTAATGGTAATTTTTCTGTACGCAGGCAGAATTGGAACATGAAATTTAAGGATGCTACCTCTGTTGCTCAAGCAGCGGCTGAGTTTGCAGAACATGCAAGCCTAGCTGCCAGAGCTGTTGTAGAACTTTAAAGGCAATATTGTGTTGATGATGGTGGTTCATGCCACTTAGGTTTCAAGGATGAAAGGTTGGAACATGGGCAATCATTTCCTTGAGATGGTAATGGTAATTTTTCTGTTGGCAGGCAGAATTGGAACATGAAATTTAAGGATGCTACCTCTGCTGCTCAAGTAGCCGCTGAGTTTGCAGAACATGCAAGCCTAGCTTGCCAGAGCTATTGTAGAACTTTCAAGTCAATATTTTGTTGATGATGGTGGTTCATGCCACTTAGGTTTCAAGGATGAAAGGTTGGAACATGGGCAATCATTTCCTAGAGATGGTAATGGTAATTTTTCTGTTGGCAGGCAGAATTGGAACATGAAATTTAAGGGTGCTAACTCTGCTGCTCAAGCAGCGGCTGAGTTTGCATAACATACAAGCCTAGCTGCCAGAGGTGTTGTAGAACATTCAAGGAAATATTGTGTTGATGATGGTGGTTCATGCCACTTAGGTTTCAAGGATGAAAGGTTGGAACATGGGCAATCATTTCCTAGAGATGGTAATGGTAATTTTTCTATTGGCAGGCAGAATTGGAACATAAAATTTAAGGATGCTACCTCTGCTGCTCAAGTAGCCGCTGAGTTTGCAGAACATGCAAGCCTAGCTGCCAGAGCTATTGTAGAACTTTACAGTCAATATTTTGTTGATGATGGTGGTTCATGCCACTTAGGTTTCAAGGATGAAAGGTTGGAACATGGGCAATCATTTCCTGGAGATGGTAAATTTTTCTATTGGCAGGCAGAATTGGAACATGAAATTTAAGGATGCTACCTTTGCTGCTCAAGCAGCGGCTGAGTTTGCAGAACATGCAAGCCTAGCTGCCAGAGCTGTTGTAGAACTTTCAAGGCAATATTGTGTTGATGATGGTGGTTAATACCACTTAGGTTTCATGGATGAAAGGTTGGAACATGGGCAATCATTTCCTGGAGATGGTAAATTTTCTATTGGCAGGCAGAATTGGAACATGAAATTTAAGGATGCTACCTCTGCTGCTCAAGCAGCGGCTGAGTTTGCAGAACATGCAAGCCTAGCTGCCAGAGCTGTTGTAGAACTTTCAAGGCAATATTTTGTTGATGATGGTGGTTCATGCCACTTAGGTTTCAAGGATGAAAGGTTGGAACATGGGCAATCATTTCCTAGAGATGGTAATGGTAATTTTTCTGTTGGCAGGCAGAATTGGAACATGAAATTTAAGGATGCTACCTCTGCTGCTCAAGCAGCGGCTGAGTTTGCAGAACATGCAAGCCTAGCTGCCAGAGCTGTTGTAGAACTTTCAAGGAAATATTGTGTTGATGATGGTGGTTCATGCCACTTAAGTTTCAAGGATGAAAGGTTGGAACATGGGCAATCATTTCCTAGAGATGGTAATGGTAATTTTTCTGTTGGCAGGAAGAATTGGAACATGAAATTTAAGGATGCTACCTCTGCTGCTCAAGCAGCGGCTCAGTTTGCAGAACATGCAAGCCTAGCTGCCAGTGCTGTTGTAGAACTTTCATGGCAATATTTTGTTGATGATGGTGGTTCATGCCACTTAGTTTTCAAGGATGAAAGGCTGGAACATAGGCAATCATTTCCTTGAGATGGTAATGGTAATTTTTCTATTGGCAGGTAGGGTTGGAACATGAAATTTAAGGATGCTACCTCTACTGCTCAAGCAGCGGCTGAGTTTGCAGAACATGCAAGCCTAGCTGCCAGAGCTGTTGTAGAACTTTAAAGGCAATATTGTGTTGATGATGGTGGTTCATGCCACTTAGGTTTCAAGGATGAAAGGTTGGAACAAGGGCAATCATTTCCTTGAGATGGTAATGGTAATTTTTCTGTTGGCAGGCAGAATTGGAACATGAAATTTAAGGATGCTACCTCTGCTACTCAAGCAGCGGCTGAGTTTGCAGAACATGCAAGCCTAGCTGCCAGAGCTGTTGTAGAATTTTAAAGGCAATATTATGTTGATGATGGTTGTTCATGCCACTTAGGTTTCAAGGATGAAAGGTTGGAACATGGGCAATCATTTCCTTGAGATGGTAATGGTAATTTTTCTGTTGGCAGGCAGAATTGGAACATGAAATTTAAGGATGCTACCTCTGCTGCTCAAGTAGCCGCTAAGTTTGCAGAACATGCAAGCCTAGCTGCCAGAGCTATTGTAGAACTTTCAAGTCAATATTTTGTTGATGATGGTGGTTCATGCCACTTAGGTTTCAAGGATGAAAGGTTGGAACATGGGCAATCATTTCCTTGAGATGGTAATGGTAATTTTTCTATTGGCAGGCAGAATTGGAACATGAAATTTAAGGATTCTACCTCTGCTGCTCAAGCAGCGGCTGAGTTTGCAGAACATGCAAGCCTAGCTGCCAGAGCTGTTGTAGAAATTTCAAGGCAATATTGTGTTGATGATGGTGGTTCATGCCACTTAGGTTTCAAGGATGAAAGGTTGGAACATGGGCAATCATTTCCTGGAGATGGTAATTTTTCTATTGGCAGGCAGAATTGGAACATGAAATTTAAGGATGCTACCTCTGCTGCTCAAGCAGCGGCTGAGTTTGCAGAACATGCAAGCCTAGCTGCCAGAGCTGTATTGTAGAACTTTCAAGGCAATATTTTGTTGATGATGGTGGTTCATGCCACTTAGGTTTCAAGGATGAAAGGTTGGAACATGGGCAATCATTTCCTAGAGATGGTAATGGTAATTTTTCTGTTGGCAGGCAGAATTGGAACATGAAATTTAAGGATGCTAACTCTGCTGCTCAAGCAGCGGCTGAGTTTGCAGAACATGCAAGCCTAGCTGCCAGAGCTGTTGTAGAACTTTTAAGGCAATATTGTGTTGGTGATGGTGGTTCATGCCACTTAGGTTTCAAGGATGAAAGGTTGGAACATGGGCAATCATTTCCTAGAGATGGTAATGGTAATTTTTCTATTGGGAGGCAGAATTGGAACATGAAATTTAAGGATGCTACCTCTTTTGCTCAAGCAGCGGCTGAGGTTGCAGAACATGCAAGCCTAGCTGCCAGAGTTGTTGTAGAACTTTCAAGGCAATATTGTGTTGATGATGGTGGTTCATGCCACTTAGGTTTCAAGGATGAAAGGTTGGAACATGGGCAATCATTTCCTTGAGATGGTAATGGTAATTTTTCTGTTGGCAGGCAGAATTGGAACATGAAATTTAAGGATGCTACCTCTGCTGCTCAAGCAGCGGCTGAGTTTGCAGAACATGCAAGCCTAGCTGCCAGAGCTGTTGTAGAACTTTCAAGGCAATATTGTGTTGATGATGGTGGTTCATGCCACTTAGGTTTCAAGGATGAAAGGTTGGAACATGGGCAATCATTTCCTGGAGATGGTAATGGTAAATTTTCTGTTGGCAGGCAGAATTGGAACATGAAATTTAAGGATGCTACCTCTGCTGCTCAAGCAGCGGCTGAGGTTTGCAGAACATGCAAGCCTAGCTGCCAGAGCTGTTGTAGAACTTTCAAGGCAATATTGTGTTGATGATGGTGGTTCATGCCACTTAGGTTTCAAGGATGAAAGGTTGGAACATGGGCAATCATTTCCTTGAGATGGTAATGGTAATTTTTCTGTTGGCAGGCAGAATTGGAACATGAAATTTAAGGATGCTACCTCTGCTGCTCAAGTAGCCGCTGAGTTTGCAGAACATGCAAGCCTAGCTGCCAGAGCTATTATAGAACTTTCAAGTCAATATTTTGTTGATGATGGTGGTTCATGCCACTTAGGTTTCAAGGATGAAAGGTTGGAACATGGGCAATCATTTCCTGGAGATGGTAATGGTAAATTTGCTGTTGGCAGGTAGAATTGGAAATGAAATTTAAGGATTCTACCTCTGCTGCTCAAGCAGCGGCTGAGTTTGCAGAACATGCAAGCCTAGCTGCCAGAGCTGTTGTAGAACTTTAAAGGCAATATTTTGTTGATGATGGTGGTTCATGCCACTTAGGTTTCAAGGATGAAAGGTTGGAACATGGGATATCATTTCCTAGAGATGGTAATGGTAATTTTTCTGTTGGCGGGCAGAATTGGAACATGAAATTTAAGGATGCTACCTCTGCTGCTCAAGCAGCGGCTCAGTTTGCAGAACATGCAAGCCTAGCTGCCAGAGCTGTTGTAGAACTTTCAAGGCAATATTTTGTTGATGATGGTGGTTCATGCCACTTAGTTTTCAAGGATGAAAGGTTGGAACATGGGCAATCATTTCCTTGAGATGGTAATGGTAATTTTTCTATTGGCAGGCAGAGTTGGAACATGAAATTTAAGGATGCTACCTCTACTGCTCAAGCAGCGGCTGAGTTTGCAGAACATGCAAGCCTAGCTGCCAGAGCTGTTGTAGAACTTTAAAGGCAATATTGTGTTGATGATGGTGGTTCATGCCACTTAGGTTTCAAGGATGAAAGGTTGGAACAAGGGCAATCATTTCCTTGAGATGGTAATGGTAATTTTTCTGTTGGCAGGCAGAATTGGAACATGAAATTTAAGGATGCTACCTCTTTTGCTCAAGCAGCGGCTGAGGTTGCAGAACATGCAAGCCTAGCTGCCAGAGTTGTTGGAGAACTTTCAAGGCAATATTGTGTTGATGATGGTGGTTCATGCCACTTAGGTTTCAAGGATGAAAGGTTGGAACATGGGCAATTATTTCCTTGAGATGGTAATGGTAATTTTTCTGTTGGCAGGCAGAATTGGAACATGAAATTTAAGGATGCTACCTCTACTGCTCAAGCAGCGGCTGAGTTTGCAGAACATGCAAGCCTAGCTGCCAGAGCTGTTGTAGAACTTTCAAGGGAATATTGTGTTGATGATGGTGGTTAATGCCACTTAGGTTTCATGGATGAAAGGTTGGAACATGGGCAATCATTTCCTGGAGATGGTAATGGTAAATTTGCTGTTGGCAGGTAGAATTGGAACATGAAATTTAAGGATGCTACCTCTACTGCTCAAGAAGCGGCTGAGGTTGCAGAACATGCAAGCCTAGCTGCCAGAGCTGTTGGAGAACTTTCAAGGCAATATTGTGTTGATGATGGTGGTTCATGCCACTTAGGTTTCAAGGATGAAAGGTTGGAACATGGGCAATCATTTCCTTGAGATGGTAATGGTAATTTTTCTGTTGGCAGGCAGAATTGGAACATGAAATTTAAGAATGCTACCTCTGCTGCTCAAGTAGCCGCTGAGTTTGCAGAACATGCAAGCCTAGCTGCCCGAGCTGTTATAGAACTTTCAAGTCAATATTTTGTTGATGATGGTGGTTCATGCCACTTAGGTTTCAAGGATGAAAGGTTGGAACATGGGCAATCATTTCCTGGAGATGGTAATGGTAAATTTGCTGTTGGCAGGCAGAATTGGAACATGAAATTTAAGGATGCTACCTCTGCTGCTCAAGCAGCGGCTGAGTTTGCAGAACATGCAAGCCTAGCTGCCAGAGCTGTTGTAGAACTTTAAAGGCAATATTTTGTTGATGATGGTGGTTCATGCCACTTAGGTTTCAAGGATGAAAGGTTGGAACATGGGATATCATTTCCTAGAGATGGTAATGGTAATTTTTCTGTTGGCGGGCAGAATTGGAACATGAAATTTAAGGATGCTACCTCTGCTGCTCAAGCAGCGGCTCAGTTTGCAGAACATGCAAGCCTAGCTGCCAGAGCAGTTGTAGAACTTTCAAGGCAATATTTTGTTGATGATGGTGGTTCATGCCACTTAGTTTTCAAGGATGAAAGGTAGGAACATGGGCAATCATTTCCTTGAGATGGTAATGGTAATTTTTCTATTGGCAGGCAGGGTTGGAACATGAAATTTAAGGATGCTACCTCTACTGCTCAAGCAGCGGCTGAGTTTGCAGAACATGCAAGCCTAGCTGCCAGAGCTATTGTAGAACTTTAAAGGCAATATTGTGTTGATGATGGTGGTTCATGCCACTTAGGTTTCAAGGATGAGAGGTTGGAACAAGGGCAATCATTTCCTTGAGATGGTAATGGTAATTTTTCTGTTCGCAGGGAGAATTGGAACATGAAATTTAAGGATGCTACCTCTGCTGCTCAAGCAGCGGCTGAGTTTGCAGAACATGCAAGCCTAGCTGCCAGAGCTGTTGTAGAACTTTAAAGGCAATATTGTGTTGATGATGGTGGTTCATGCCACTTAGGTTTCAAGGATGAAAGGTTGGAACAAGGGCAATCATTTCCTTGAGATGGTAATGGTAATTTTTCTGTTCGCAGGCAGAATTGGAACATGAAATTTAAGGATGCTACCTCTGCTGCTCAAGCAGCGGCTGAGTTTGCAGAACATACAAGCCTAGCTGCCGGAGCTGTTGTAGAACTTTAAAGGCAATATTATGTTGATGATGGAGGTTCATGCCACTTAGGTTTCAAGGATGAAAGGTTGGAACATGGGCAATCATTTCCTCGAGATGGTAAAGGTAATTTTTCTGTTGGCGGGCAGAATTGGAACATGAAATTTAAGGATGCTACCTCTGCTGCTCAAGCAGCGGCTCAGTTTGCAGAACATGCAAGCCTAACTGCCAGAGCTGTTGTAGAACTTTCAAGGCAATATTGTTTTGTTGATGGTGGTTCATGCCACTTAGGTTTCAAGGATGAAAGGTTGGAACATGGGCAATCATTTCCTTGAGATGGTAATGGTAAATTTGTTGTTGGCAGGCAGAGTTGGAACATAAAATTTAAGAATGCTACCTCTGCTGCTCAAGCAGCGGCTGAGTTTGCAGAACATGCAAGCCTAGCTGCCAGAGCTGTTGTAAAACTTTAAAGGCAATATTGTGTTGATGATGGTGGTTCATGCCACTTAGGTTTCAAGGATGAAAGTTTGGAACATGGGCAATCATTTCCTAGAGATGGTAATGGTAATTTTTCTGTTGGCAGGCAGAATTGGAACATGAAATTTAAGGATGCTACCTCTGCTGCTCAAGCAGCGGCTCAGTTTGTAGAACATGCAAGCCTAGCTGCTAGAGCTATTGTAGAACTTTCAAGGCAATATTTTGTTGATGATGGTGGTTCATGCCACTTAGTTTTCAAGGATGAAAGGTTGGAATATGGGCAATCATTTCCTTGAGATGGTAATGGTAATTTTTCTATTGGCAGGCAGAGTTGGAACATGAAATTTAAGGATGCTACCTCTACTGCTCAAGCAGCGGCTGAGTTTGCAGAATATGCAAGCCTAGCTGCCAGAGCTGTGGTAGAACTGTAAAGGCAATATTTTTTTGATTATGGTGGTTCATGCCACTTAGGGTTTCAAGGATGAAAAGTTGGAACAAAGGCAATCATTTCCTTGAGATGGTAATGGTAATTTTTCTGTTGGCAGGCAAAATTTATCATGAAATTTAAGGATGCTACCTCTGCTGCTCAAGCAGCGGCTGAGTTTGCAGAACATGCAAGCCTAGCTGCCAGAGCTGTTGTAGAACTTTAAAGGCAATATTGTGTTGATGATGGTGGTTCATGTCACTTAGGTTTCAAGGATGAAAGGTTGGAACATGGGCAATCATTTCCTTCAGATGGTAATGGTAATTTTTCTATTGGCAGGCAGGGTTGGAACATGAAATTTAAGGATGCTACCTATACTTCTCAAGCAGCGGCTGAGTTTGCAGAACATGCAAGCCTAGCTGCCAGAGCTGTTGTAGAACTTTAAAGGCAATATTGTGTTGATGATGGTGGTTCATGCCACTTAGGTTTCAAGGATGAAAGGTTGGAACAAGGGCAATCATTTCCTTGAGATGGTAATGGTAATTTTTCTGTTGGCAGGCAGAATTGGAACATGAAATTTAAGGATGCAACCTCTGCTGCTCAAGCAGCGGCTGAGTTTGCAGAACATGCAAGCCTAGCTGCCAGAGCTGTTGTAGAACTTTAAAGGCAATATTGTGTTGATGATGGAGGTTCATGCCACTTAGGTTTCAAGGATGAAAGGTTGGAACATGGGCAATCATTTCCTAGAGATGGTAATGGTAATTTTTCTGTTGGCGGGCAGAATTGGAACATGAAATTTAAGGATGCTACCTCTGCTGCTCAAGCAGCGGCTGAGTTTGCAGAACATGCAAGCCTAGCTGCCAGAGCTGTTGTAGAACTTTAAAGGCAATATTGTGTTGATGATGGTGGTTCATGCCACTTAGGTTTCAAGGATGAAAGGTTGGAACATGGGCAATCATTTCCTTGAGATGGTAATGGTAATTTTTCTGTTGGCAGGCAGAATTGGAACATGAAATTTAAGGATGCTACCTCTGCTGCTCAAGCAGCGGCTCAGTTTGCAGAACATACAAGCCTAGCTGCCAGAGCTGTTGTAGAACTTTCAAGGCAATATTGTGTTGATGATAGTGGTTCATGCCACTTAGTGTTCAAGGATAAAAGGTTGGAACATGGGCAATAATTTCCTTGAGATGGTAATGGTAATTTTTCTGTTGGCAGGCAAAATTTATCATGAAATTTAAGGATGCTACCTCTGCTGCTCAAGCAGCGGCTGAGTTTGCAGAACATGCAAGCCTAACTGCCAGAGCTGTTGTAGAACTTTCAAGGCAATATTGTTTTGTTGATGGTGGTTCATGCTACTTAGGTTTCAAGGATGAAAGGTTGGAACATGGGCAATCTTTTCCTTGAGATGGTAATGGTAAATTTGCTGTTGGCAGGCAGAATTGGAACATGAAATTTAAGGATGCTACCTCTGCTGCTCAAGCAGTGGCTGAGTTTGCAGAACATGCAAGCCTAGCTGCCAAAGCTGTTGTAGAACTTTAAAGGCAATATTGTGTTGATGATGGTGGTTCATGCCACTTAGGTTTCAAGGATGAAAGGTTGGAACATGGGCAATCATTTCCTTCAGATGGTAATGGTAATTTTTCTGTTGGCAGGCAGAATTGGAACATGAAATTTAAGGATGCTACCTCTGCTGCTCAAGCAGCGGCTCAGTTTGCAGAACATACAAGCCTAGCTGCCAGAGCTGTTGTAGAACTTTCAAGGCAATATTGTGTTGATGATGGAGGTTCATGCCACTTAGGTTTCAAGGATGAAAGGTTGGAACATGGGCAATCATTTCCTAGAGATGGTAATGGTAATTTTTCTGTTGGCGGGTTGAATTGGAACATGAAATTTAAGGATGCTGCCTCTGCTACTCAAGCAGCGGTTCAGTTTGCAGAACATGCAAGCCTAGCTGCCAGAGCTGTTGTAGAACTTTCAAGGCAATATTGTGTTGATGATAGTGGTTCATGCCACTGAGTTTTCAAGGATAAAAGGTTGGAACATGGGCAATCATTTCCTTGAGATGGTAATGGTAATTTTTCTGTTGGCAGGCAGGGTTGGAACATGAAATTTAAGGATGCTACCTCTACTGCTCAAGCAGCGGCTGAGTTTGCAGAACATGCAAGCCTAGCTGCCAGAGCTGTTGTAGAACTTTAAAGGCAATATTGTGTTGATGATGGTGGTTCATGCCACTTAGGTTTCAAGGATGAAAGGTTGGAACAAGGGCAATCATTTCCTTGAGATGGTAATGGTAATTTTTCTGTTGGCAGGCAGAATTTGAACATGAAATTTAAGGATGCTACCTCTGCTGCTCAAGCAGCGGCTGAGTTTGCAGAACATGCAAGCCTAGCTGCCAGAGCTGTTGTAGAACTTTAAAGGCAATATTGTGTTGATGATGGAGGTTCATGCCACTTAGGTTTCAAGGATGAAAGGTTGGAACATGGGCAATCATTTCCTAGAGATGGTAATGGTAATTTTTCTGTTGGCGGGCAGAATTGGAACATGAAATTTAAGGATGCTACCTCTGCTGCTCAAGCAGCGGCTCAGTTTGCAGAACATGCAAGCCTAGCTGCCAGAGCTGTTGTAGAACTTTCAAGGCAATATTGTGTTGATGATAGTGGTTCATGCCACTTAGGTTTCAAGGATGAAAGGTTGGAACATGGGCAATCATTTCCTTGAGATGGTAATGGTAATTTTTCTGTTGGCAGGCAGAATTGGAACATGAAATTTAAGGATGCTACCTCTGCTGCTCAAGCAGCGGCTGAGTTTGCAGAACATGCAAGCCTAGCTGCCAGAGCTGTTGTAGAACTTTCAAGGCAATATTGTGTTGATGATGGTGGTTCATGCCACTTAGTTTTCAAGGATGAAAGGTTGGAACATGGGCAATCATTTCCTTGAGATGGTAATGGTAATTTTTCTGTTGGCAGGCAGAATTGGAACATGAAATTTAAGGATGCTACCTCTAATGCTCAAGCAGCGGCTGAGTTTGCAGAACATGCAAGCCTAGCTGCCAGAGCTATTGTAGAACTTTAAAGGCAATATTGTGTTGATGATGGTGGTTCATGCCACTTAGGTTTCAAGGATGAAAGGTTGGAACAAGGGCAATCATTTCCTTGAGATGGTAATGGTAATTTTTCTGTTGGCAGGCAGAATTTAACATGAAATTTAAGGATGCTACCTCTACTGCTCAAGCAGCGGCTGAGTTTGCAGAACATGCAAGCCTAGCTGCCAGAGCTGTGGTAGAACTGTAAAGGCAATATTTTTTTGATTATGGTGGTTCATGCCACTTAAGGTTTCAAGGATGAAAAGTTGGAACAAAGGCAATCATTTCCTTGAGATGGTAATGGTAATTTTTCTGTTGGCAGGCAAAATTTATCATGAAATTTAAGGATGCTACCTCTGCTGCTCAAGCAGCGGCTGAGTTTGCAGAACATGCAAGCCTAGCTGCCAGAGCTGTTGTAGAACTTTAAAGGCAATATTGTGTTGATGATGGTGGTTCATGTCACTTAGGTTTCAAGGATGAAAGGTTGGAACATGGGCAATCATTTCCTTCAGATGGTAATGGTAATTTTTCTATTGGCAGGCAGGGTTGGAACATGAAATTTAAGGATGCTACCTATACTTCTCAAGCAGCGGCTGAGTTTGCAGAACATGCAAGCCTAGCTGCCAGAGCTGTTGTAGAACTTTAAAGGCAATATTGTGTTGATGATGGTGGTTCATGCCACTTAGGTTTCAAGGATGAAAGGTTGGAACAAGGGCAATCATTTCCTTGAGATGGTAATGGTAATTTTTCTGTTGGCAGGCAGAATTTAACATGAAATTTAAGGATGCAACCTCTGCTGCTCAAGCAGCGGCTGAGTTTGCAGAACATGCAAGCCTAGCTGCCAGAGCTGTTGTAGAACTTTAAAGGCAATATTGTGTTGATGATGGAGGTTCATGCCACTTAGGTTTCAAGGATGAAAGGTTGGAACATGGGCAATCATTTCCTAGAGATGGTAATGGTAATTTTTCTGTTGGCGGGCAGAATTGGAACATGAAATTTAAGGATGCTACCTCTGCTGCTCAAGCAGCGGCTCAGTTTGCAGAACATACAAGCCTAGCTGCCAGAGCTGTTGTAGAACTTTCAAGGCAATATTGCGTTGATGATAGTGGTTCATGCCACTTAGTTTTCAAGGATGAAAGGTTAGAACATGGGCAATCATTTCCTTGAGATGGTAATGGTAATTTTTCTGTTGGCAGGCAAAATTTATCATGAAATTTAAGGATGCTACCTCTGCTGCTCAAGCAGCGGCTGAGTTTGCAGAACATGCAAGCCTAACTGCCAGAGCTGTTGTAGAACTTTCAAGGCAATATTGTTTTGTTGATGGTGGTTCATGCTACTTAGGTTTCAAGGATGAAAGGTTGGAACATGGGCAATCTTTTCCTTGAGATGGTAATGGTAAATTTGCTGTTGGCAGGCAGAGTTGGAACATAAAATTTAAGGATGCTACCTCTGCTGCTCAAGCAGCGGCTGAGTTTGCAGAACATGCAAGCCTAGCTGCCAAAGCTGTTGTAGAACTTTAAAGGCAATATTGTGTTGATGATGGTGGTTCATGCCACTTAGGTTTCAAGGATGAAAGGTTGGAACATGGGCAATCATTTCCTTCAGATGGTAATGGTAATTTTTCTATTGGCAGGCAGGGTTGGAACATGAAATTTAAGGATGCTACCTCTACTGCTCAAGCAGCGGCTGAGTTTGCAGGACATGCAAGCCTAGCTGCCAGAGCTGTTGTAGAACTTTAAAGGCAATATTGTGTTGATGATGGTGGTTCATGCCACTTAGGTTTCAAGGATGAAAGGTTGGAACAAGGGCAATCATTTCCTTGAGATGGTAATGGTAATTTTTCTGTTGGCAGGCAGAATTTAACATGAAATTTAAGGATGCTACCTCTGCTGCTCAAGCAGCGGCTGAGTTTGCAGAACATGCAAGCCTAGCTGCCAGAGCTGTTGTAGAACTTTAAAGGCAATATTGTGTTGATGATGGAGGTTCATGCCACTTAGGTTTCAAGGATGAAAGGTTGGAACATGGGCAATCATTTCCTAGAGATGGTAATGGTAATTTTTCTGTTGGCGGGTTGAATTGGAACATGAAATTTAAGGATGCTGCCTCTGCTACTCAAGCAGCGGTTCAGTTTGCAGAACATGCAAGCCTAGCTGCCAGAGCTGTTGTAGAACTTTCAAGGCAATATTGTGTTGATGATAGTGGTTCATGCCACTTAGTTTTCAAGGATAAAAGGTTGGAACATGGGCAATCATTTCCTTGAGATGGTAATGGTAATTTTTCTGTTGGCAGGCAGG
The DNA here is from genome assembly GCF_000390325.3 of Nicotiana tomentosiformis. Taxonomy (NCBI): domain Eukaryota; kingdom Viridiplantae; phylum Streptophyta; class Magnoliopsida; order Solanales; family Solanaceae; genus Nicotiana; species Nicotiana tomentosiformis. The sequence goes on from NW_027174579.1 coordinate 394,612, forward strand.
GTTGGAACATGAAATTTAAGGATGCTACCTCTACTGCTCAAGCAGCGGCTGAGTTTGCAGAACATGCAAGCCTAGCTGCCAGAGCTGTTGTAGAACTTTAAAGGCAATATTGTGTTGATGATGGTGGTTCATGCCACTTAGGTTTCAAGGATGAAAGGTTGGAACAAGGGCAATCATTTCCTTTAGATGGTAATGGTAATTTTTCTGTTCGCAGGCAGAATTGGAACATGAAATTTAAGGATGCTACCTCTGCTGCTCAAGCAGCGGCTGAGTTTGCAGAACATGCAAGCCTAGCTGCCAGAGCTGTTGTAGAACTTTAAAGGCAATATTGTGTTGATGATGGAGGTTCATGCCACTTAGGTTTCAAGGATGAAAGGTTGGAACATGGGCAATAATTTCCTCGAGATGGTAAAGGTAATTTTTCTGTTGGCGGGCAGAATTGGAACATGAAATTTAAGGATGCTACCTCTGCTGCTCAAGCAGCGGCTCAGTTTGCAGAACATGCAACCCTAGCTGCTTCAAGGCAATATTTTGTTGATGATGGTGGTTCATGCCACTTAGTTTTCAAGGATGAAAGGTTGGAACATGGGCAATCATTTCCTTGAGATGGTAATGGTAATTTTTCTATTGGCAGGCAGAGTTGGAACATGAAATTTAAGGATGCTACCTCTGCTGCTCAAGCAGCGGCTGAGTTTGCAGAACATGCAAGCCTAGCTGCCAGAGCTGTTGGAGAACTTTCAAGGCAATATTGTGTTGATGATGGTGGTTCATGCCACTTAGGTTTCAAGGATGAAAGGTTGGAACATGGGCAATCATTTCCTTGAGATGGTAATGGTAATTTTTTCTGTTGGCAGGCAGAATTGGAACATGAAATTTAAGGATGCTACCTCTGCTGCTCAAGCAGCGGCTGAGTTTGCAGAACATGCAAGCCTAGCTGCCAGAGCTGTTGTAGAACTTTCAAGGCAATATTGTGTTGATGATGGTGGTTCATGCCACTTAGGTTTCAAGGATGAAAGGTTGGAACATGGGCAATCATTTCCTTGAGATGGTAATGGTAATTTTTCTGTTGGCAGGCAGAATTGGAACATGAAATTTAAGGATGCTACCTCTGCTGCTCAAGCAGCGGCTGAGTTTGCAGAACATGCAAGCCTAGCTGCCAGAGCTGTTGTAGAACTTTAAAGGCAATATTGTGTTGATGATGGTGGTTCATGCCACTTAGGTTTCAAGGATGAAAGGTTGGAACATGGGCAATCATTTCCTAGAGATGGTAATGGTAATTTTTCTGTTGGCGGGCAGAATTGGAACATGAAATTTAAGGATGCTACCTCTGCTGCTCAAGCAGCGGCTCAGTTTGCAGAACATGCAAGCCTAGCTGCCAGAGCTGTTGGAGAACTTTCAAGGCAATATTGTGTTGATGATGGTGGTTCATGCCACTTAGGTTTCAAGGATGAAAGGTTGGAACATGGGCAATCATTTCCTAGAGATGGTAATGGTAAATTTGCTATTGGCAGGCAGAATTGGAACATGAAATTTAAGGATGCTACCTCTGCTGCTCAAGCAGCGGCTGAGTTTGCAGAACATGCAAGCCTAGCTGCCAGAGCTGTTGGAGAACTTTCAAGGCAATATTGTGTTGATGATGGTGGTTCATGCCACTTAGGTTTCAAGGATGAAAGGTTGGAACATGGGCAATCATTTCCTGGAGATGGTAATGGTAAATTTGCTATTGGCAGGCAGAATTGGAACATGAAATTTAAGGATGCTACCTCTGCTACAAAAGCAGCGGCTGAGTTTGCAGAACCTGCAAGCCTAGCTGCCAGAGCTGTTGGAGAACTTTCAAGGCAATATTGTGTTGATGATGGTGGTTCATGCCACTTAGGTTTCAAGGATGAAAGGTTGAAACATGGGCAATCATTTCCTTGAGATGGTAATGGTAATTTTTCTGTTGGCAGGCAGAATTGGAACATGAAATTTAAGGATGCTACCTCTGCTGCTCAAGCAGCGGCTGAGTTTGCAGAACATGCAAGCCTAGCTGCTAGAGCTGTTGTAGAACTTTAAAGGCAATATTGTGTTGATGATGGTGGTTCATGCCACTTAGGTTTCAAGGATGAAAGGTTGGAACATGGGCAATCATTTCCTTGAGATGGTAATGGTAATTTTTCTATTGGCAGGCAGAGTTGGAACATGAAATTTAAGGATGCTACCTCTACTGCTCAAGCAGCGGCTGAGTTTGCAGAACATGCAAGCCTAGCTGCCAGAGCTGTTGTAGAACTTTAAAGGCAATATTGTGTTGATGATGGTGGTTCATGCCACTTAGGTTTCAAGGATGAAAGGTTGGAACATGGGCAATCATTTCCTGGAGATGGTAATGGTAAATTTGCTATTGGCAGGCAGAATTGGAACATGAAATTTAAGGATGCTACCTCTGCTGCTCAAGCAGCGGCTGAGTTTGCAGAACATGCAAGCCTAGCTGCCAGAGCTGTTGGAGAACTTTCAAGGCAATATTGTGTTGATGATGGTGGTTCATGCCACTTAGGTTTCAAGGATGAAAGGTTGGAACATGGGCAATCATTTCCTTGAGATGGTAATGGTAATTTTTCTGTTGGCAGGCAGAATTGGAACATGAAATTTAAGGATGCTACCTCTGCTGCTCAAGCAGCGGCTGAGTTTGTAGAAAATGCAAGCCTAGCTGCTAGAGCTGTTGTAGAACTTTCAAGGCAATATTGTGTTGATGATAGTGGTTCATGCCACTTAGGTTTCAAGGATGAAAGGTTGGAACATGGGCAATCATTTCCTTGAGATGGTAATGGTAATTTTTCTATTGGCAGGCAGAATTGGAACATGAAATTTAAAGATGCTACCTCTGCTGCTCAAGCAGCGGCTGAGTTTGTAGAACATGCAAGCATAGCTGCCAGAGCTGTTGTAGAACTTTAAAGGCAATATTGTGTTGATGATGGTGGTTCATGCCACTTAGGTTTCAAGGATGAAAGGTTGGAACATGGGCAATCATTTCCTAGAGATGGTAATGGTAATTTTTCTGTTCGCAGGCAGAATTGGAACATGAAATTTAAGGATGCTACCTCTGCTGCTCAAGCAGCGGCTGAGTTTGCAGAACATGCAAGCCTAGCTGCCAGAGCTGTTGTAGAACTTTAAAGGCAATATTGTGTTGATGATGGAGGTTCATGCCACTTAGGTTTCAAGGATGAAAGGTTGGAACATGGGCAATAATTTCCTCGAGATGGTAAAGGTAATTTTTCTGTTGGCGGGCAGAATTGGAACATGAAATTTAAGGATGCTACCTCTGCTGCTCAAGCAGCAACTCAGTTTGCAGAACATGCAACCCTAGATTTCAAGGCAATATTTTGTTGATGATGGTGGTTCATGCCACTTAGTTTTCAAGGATGAAAGGTTGGAACATGGGCAATCATTTCCTTGAGATGGTAATGGTAATTTTTCTATTGGCAGGCAGAGTTGGAACATGAAATTTAAGGATGCTACCTCTACTGCTCAAGCAGCGGCTGAATTTGCAGAACATGCAAGCCTAGCTGCCGGAGCTGTTGTAGAACTTTAAAGGCAATATTTTGTTGATCATGGTGGTTCATGCCACTTAGGTTTCAAGGATGAAAGGTTGGAACATGGGCAATCATTTCCTGGAGATGGTAATGGTAAATTTGCTATTGGCAGGCAGAATTGGAACATGAAATTTAAGGATGCTACCTCTGCTACTCAAGCAGCGGCTGAGTTTGCAGAACATGCAAGCCTAGCTGCCAGAGCTGTTGGAGAACTTTCAAGGCAATATTGTGTTGATGATGGTGGTTCATGCCACTTAGGTTTCAAGGATGAAAGGTTGGAACATGGGCAATCATTTCCTTGAGATGGTAATGGTAATTTTTCTGTTGGCAGGCAGAATTGGAACATGAAATTTAAGGATGCTACCTCTACTGCTCAAGCAGCGGCTGAGTTTGCAGAACATGCAAGCCTAGCTGCTAGAGCTATTGTTGAACTTTCAAGGCAATATTGTGTTGATGATAGTGGTTCATGCCACTTAGGTTTCAAGGATGAAAGGTTGGAACATGGGCAATCATTTCCTTGAGATGGTAATGGTAATTTTTCTATTGGCAGGCAGAATTGGAACATGAAATTTAAAGATGCTACCTCTGCTGCTCAAGCAGCGGCTGAGTTTGCAGAACATGCAAGCATAGCTGCCAGAGCTGTTGTAGAACTTTAAAGGAAATATTGTGTTGATGATGGTGGTTCATGCCACTTAGGTTTCAAGGATGAAAGGTTGGAACATGGGCAATCATTTCCTAGAGATGGTAATGGTAAATTTGCTATTGGCAGGCAGAATTGGAACATGAAATTTAAGGATGCTACCTCTAATGCTCAAGCAGCGGCTAAGTTTGCAGAACATGCAAGCCTAGCTGCCAGAGCTTTTGGAGAACTTTCAAGGCGATATTGTGTTGATGATGGTAGTTCATGCCACTTAGGTTTCAAGGATGAAAGGTTGGAACATGGGCAATCATTTCCTGGAGATGGTAATGGTAAATTTGCTGTTGGCAGGCAGAATTGGAAATGAAATTTAAGGATGCTACCTCTGCTGCTCAAGCAGCGGCTGAGTTTGCAGAACATGCAAGCCTAGCTGCTAGAGCTGATGTAGAACTTTAAAGGCAATATTGTGTTGATAATGGTGGTTCATGCCACTTAGGTTTCAAGGATGAAAGGTTGGAACATGGGCAATCATTTCCTAGAGATGGTAATGGTAATTTTTCTGTTGGCGGGCAGAATTGGAACATGAAATTTAAGGATGCTACCTCTGCTGCTCAAGCAGCGGCTCAGTTTGCAGAACATGCAAGCCTAGCTGCCAGAGCTGTTGGAGAACTTTCAAGGCAATATTGTGTTGATGATGGTGGTTCATGCCACTTAGGTTTCAAGGATGAAAGGTTGGAACATGGGCAATCATTTCCTGGAGATGGTAATGGTAAATTTGCTATTGGCAGGCAGAATTGGAACATGAAATTTAAGGATGCTACCTCTGCTGCTCAAGCAGCGGCTGAGTTTGCAAAACATGCAAGCCTAGTTGCCAGAGCTGTTGGAGAACTTTCAAGGCAATATTGTGTTGATGATGGTGGTTCATGCCACTTAGGTTTCAAGGATGAAAGGTTGGAACATGGGAAATCATTTCCTTGAGATGGTAATGGTAAATTTGCTATTGGCAGGCAGAATTGGAACATGAAATTTAAGAATTCTAACTCTGCTGCTCAAGCAGCGGCTGAGTTTGCAGAACTTGCAAGCTTAGCTGCCAGAGCTGTTGTAGAACTTTTAAGGCAATATTTTGTTGATGATGGTGGTTCATGCCATTTAGGTTTCAAGGATGAAAGGTTGGAACATGGGCAATCATTTCCTTCAGATGGTAATGGTAATTTTTCTATTGGCAGGCAGGGTTGGAACATGAAATTTAAGGATGCTACCTCTACTGCTCAAGCAGCGGCTGAGTTTGCAGAACATGCAAGCCTAGCTGCCAGAGCTGTTGGAGAACTTTCAAGGCAATTATGTGTTGATGATGGTGGTTCATGCCACTTAGGTTTCAAGGATGAAAGGTTGGAACATGGGCAATCATTTCCTAGAGATGGTAATGGTAAATTTGCTATTGGCAGGCAGAATTGGAACATGAAATTTAAGGATGCTACCTCTACTGCTCAAGCAGTGGCTGAGTTTGCAGAACATGCAAGCCTAGCTGCCAGAGCTGTTGGAGAACTTTCAAGGCAATATTGTGTTGATGATGGCGGTTCATGCCACTTAGGTTTCAAGGATGAAAGGTTGGAACATGGGCAATCATTTCCTGGAGATGGTAATGGTAAATTTGCTATTGGCAGGCAGAATTGGAACATGAAATTTAAGAATTCTAACTCTGCTGCTCAAGCAGCGGCTGAGTTTGCAGAACTTGCAAGCTTAGCTGCCAGAGCTGTTGTAGAACTTTTAAGGCAATATTTTGTTGATGATGGTGGTTCATGCCATTTAGGTTTCAAGGATGAAAGGTTGGAACATGGCCAATCATTTCCTTCAGATGGTAATGGTAATTTTTCTATTGGCAAGCAGGGTTGGAACATGAAATTTAAGGATGCAACCTCTGCTGCTCAAGCAGCGGCTGAGTTTGCAGAACATGCAAACCTAGCTGCTAGAGCTGTTGTAGAACTTTAAAGGCAATATTGTGTTGATAATGGTGGTTCATGCCACTTAGGTTTCAAGGATGAAAGGTTGGAACATGGGCAATCATTTCCTAGAGATGGTAATGGTAATTTTTCTGTTGGCAGGGCAGAATTGGAACATGAAATTTAAGGATGCTACCTCTGCTGCTCAAGCAGCGGCTCAGTTTGCAGAACATGCAAGCCTAGCTGCCAGAGCTGTTGGAGAACTTTCAAGGCAATATTGTGTTGATGATGGTGGTTCATGCCACTTAGGTTTCAAGGATGAAAGGTTGGAACATGGGCAATCATTTCCTGGAGATGGTAATGGTAAATTTGCTATTGGCAGGCAGAATTGGAACATGAAATTTAAGGATGCTACCTCTGCTGCTCAAGCAGCGGCTGAGTTTTCAAAACATGCAAGCCTAGTTGCCAGAGCTGTTGGAGAACTTTCAAGGCAATATTGTGTTGATGATGGTGGTTCATGCCACTTAGGTTTCAAGGATGAAAGGTTGGAACATGGGAAATCATTTCCTTGAGATGGTAATGGTAAATTTGCTATTGGCAGGCAGAATTGGAACATGAAATTTAAGAATTCTAACTCTGCTGCTCAAGCAGCGGCTGAGTTTGCAGAACTTGCAAGCTTAGCTGCCAGAGCTGTTGTAGAACTTTTAAGGCAATATTTTGTTGATGATGGTGGTTCATGCCATTTAGGTTTCAAGGATGAAAGGTTGGAACATGGGCAATCATTTCCTTCAGATGGTAATGGTAATTTTTCTATTGGCAGGCAGGGTTGGAACATGAAATTTAAGGATGCTACCTCTACTGCTCAAGCAGCGGCTGAGTTTGCAGAACATGCAAGCCTAGCTGCCAGAGCTGTTGGAGAACTTTCAAGGCAATTATGTGTTGATGATGGTGGTTCATGCCACTTAGGTTTCAAGGATGAAAGGTTGGAACATGGGCAATCATTTCCTTGAGATGGTAATGGTAATTTTTCTGTTGGCAGGCAGAATTGGAATATGAAATTTAAGGATGCTACCTCTGCTGCTCAGGTAGCGGCTGAGTTTGCAGAACATGCAAGCCTAGCTGCTAGAGCTGTTGTTGAACTTTCAAGGCAATATTGTGTTGATGATAGTGGTTCATGCCACTTAGGTTTCAAGGATGAAAGGTTAGAACATGGGCAATCATTTCCTTGAGATGGTAATGGTAATTTTTCTGTTGGCAGGCAGAATTGGAATATGAAATTTAAAGATGCTACCTCTGCTGCTCAAGCAGCGGATGAGTTTGCAGAACATGCAAGCATAGCTGCCAGAGCTATTGTAGAACTTTAAAGGAAATATTGTGTTGATGATGGTGGATCATGCCACTTAGGTTTCAAGGATGAAAGGTTGGAACATGGGCAATCATTTCCTAGAGATGGTAATGGTAAATTTGCTATTGGCAGGCAGAATTGGAACATGAAATTTAAGGATGCTACCTCTACTGCTCAAGCAGTGGCTGAGTTTGCAGAACATGCAAGCCTAGCTGCCAGAGCTGTTGGAGAACTTTCAAGGCAATATTGTGTTGATCATGGCGGTTCATGCCACTTATGTTTCAAGGATGAAAGGTTGGAACATGGGCAATCATTTCCTGGAGATGGTAATGGTAAATTTGCTGTTGGCAGGCAGAATTGGAAATGAAATTTAAGGATGCTACCTCTGCTGCTCAAGCAGCGGCTGAGTTTGCAGAACATGCAAGCCTAGCTGCTAGAGCTGTTGTAGAACTTTAAAGGAAATATTGTGTTGATGATGGTGGTTCATGCCACTTAGGTTTCAAGGATGAAAGGTTGGAACATGGGCAATCATTTCCTAGAGATGGTAATGGTAATTTTTCTGTTGGCGGGCAGAATTGGAACATGAAATTTAAGGATGCTACCTCTGCTGCTCAAGGAGCAGCTCAGTTTGCAGAACAAGCAAGCCTAGCTGCCAGAGCTATTGGAGAACTTTCAAGGCAATATTGTGTTGATGATGGTGGTTCATGCCACATATGTTTCAAGGATAAAAGGTTGGAATATGGGCAATCATTTCCTTGAGGTGGTAATGGTAATTTTTCTGTTGGCAGGCAAAATTGGAACATGAAAATTAAGGATGCTACCTCTGCTGCTCAAGTAGCGGCTGAGTTTACAGAACATGCAAGCCTAGCTACAAAAGCTATTGTAGAACTTTCAAGGCAATATTGTGTTGATGATGGTGGTTCATGCCACTTAGGTTTCAAGGATGAAAGGTTGGAACATGGGCAATCATTTCCTTGAGGTGGTAATGGTAATTTTTCTGTTGGCAGGCAGAATTGGAACATGAAAATTAAGGATGCTACCTCTGCTGCTCAAGCAAGGGCTGAGTTTGCATAACATGCAAGCCTAGCTGCCAGAGCTGTTGTAGAACTTTCAAGGCAATGTTGTGTTGATGATGGTGGTTCATGCCACTTAGGTTTCAAGGATGAAAGGTTGGAACATGGGCAATCATTTCCTGGAGATGATAATGGTAAATTTGCTATTGGCAGGCAGAATTGGAACATGAAATTTAAGGATGCTACCTCTGCTGCTCAAGCGGCGGCTGAGTTTGCAGAACATGCAAGCCTAGTTGTCAGAGCTGTTGGAGAACTTTCAAGGCAATATTGTGTTGATGATGGTGGTTCATGCCACTTAGGTTTCAAGGATGAAAGGTTGGAACATGGGAAATCATTTCCTTGAGATAGTAATGGAAAATTTGCTATTGGCAGGAAGAATTGGAACATGAAATTTAAGGATGCTACCTCTACTGCTCAAGCAGCGGCTGAGTTTGCAGAACATGCAAGCCTAGCTGCCAGAGCTGTTGGAGAACTTTCAAGGCAATATTGTATTGATGATGGTGGTTCATGCCACTTAGGTTTCAAGGATGAAAGGTTGGAACATGGGCAATCATTTCCTGGAGATGGTAATGGTAAATTTGCTGTTGGCAGGCAGAATTGGAAATGAAATTTAAGGATGCTACCTCTGCTGCTCAAGCAGCGGCTGAGTTTGCAGAACATGCAAGCCTAGCTGCTAGAGCTGTTGTAGAACTTTAAAGGCAATATTGTGTTGATGATGGTGGTTCATGCCACTTAGGTTTCAAGGATGAAAGGTTGGAACAAGGGCAATCATTTCCTAGAGATGGTAATGGTAATTTTTCTGTTGGCGGGCAGAATTGGAACATGAAATTTAAGGATGCTACCTCTGCTGCTCAAGCAGCGGCTGAGTTTGCAGAACATGCAAGCCTAGCTGCCAGAGCTGTTGGAGAACTTTAAAGGCAATATTTTGTTGATGATGGTGGTTCATGCCACTTAGGTTTCAAGGAAGAAAGGTTGGAACATGGGCAATCATTTCCTGGAGATGGTAACGGTAAATTTGCTATTGGCAGGCAGAATTGGAACATGAAATTTAAGGATGCTACCTCTGCTGCTCAAGCAGCGGCTGAGTTTGCAGAACATGCAAGCCTAGCTGCCAGAGCTGTTGGAGAACTTTCAAGGAAATATTGTGTTGATGATGTTGGTTCATGCCACTTAGGTTTCAAGGATGAAAGGTTGGAACATGGGCAATCATTTCCTTGAGATGGTAATGGTAAATTTTCTGTTGGCAGGTAGAATTGGAACGTGAAATTTAAGGTTGCTACCTCTGCTGCTCAGGCAGCGGTTGAGTTTGCAGAACATGCAAGCTTAGCTGCCAGAGCTGTTGTAGAACTTTTAAGGCAATATTTTGTTGATAATGGTGGTTCATGCCACTTAGGTTTCAAGGATGAAAGGTTGGAACATGGGCAATCATTTCCTTCAGATGGTAATGGTAATTTTTCTATTGGCAGGCAGAATTGGAACATGAAATTTAAAGATGCTACCTCTACTGCTCAAGCAGCGGCTGAGTTTGCAGAACATGCAAGCATAGCTGCCAGAGCTATTGTAGAACTTTAAAGGAAATATTGTGTTGATGATGGTGGTTCATGCCAATTAGGTTTCAAGGATGAAAGGTTGGAACATGGGCAATCATTTCCTGGAGATGGTAATGGTAAATTTGCTATTGGCAGGCAGAATTGGAACATGAAATTTAAGGATGATACCTCTACTGTTCAAGCAGCGGCTGCGTTTGCAGAACATCCAAGCTTAGCTGCCAGAGCTGTTGGATAACTTTCAAGGCAATATTATGTTGATGATGGTGGTTCATGCCACTTAGGTTTCAAGGATGAAAGGTTGGAACATGGGCAATCATTTCCTGGAGATGGTAATGGTAAATTTGCTGTTGGCAGGCAGAATTGGAAATGAAATTTAAGGATGCTATGTTGATGATGGTGGTTCATGCCACTTAGGTTTCAAGGATGAAAGGTTGGAACATGGGCAATCATTTACTAGAGATGGTAATGGTAATTTTTCTGTTGGCGGGCAGAATTGGAACATGAAATTTAAGGACGCTACCTCTGCTGCTCAAGCAGCGGCTCAGTTTGCAGAACATGCAAGCCTAGCTGCCAGAGCTGTTGGAGAACTTTCAAGGCAATATTGTGTTGATGATGGTGGTTCATGCCACTTAGGTTTCAAGGATGAAATGTTGGAACATGGGCAATCATTTCCTTGAGATGGTAATGGAAAATTTGCTATTGGCAGGCAGAATTGGAACATGAAATTTAAGGATGCTACCTCTGCTGCTCAAGCAGCGGCTGAGTTTGCAGAACATGCAAGCCTAGTTGCCAGAGCTGTTGGAGAACTTTCAAGGCAATATTGTGTTGATGATGGTGGTTCATGCCACTTAGGTTTCAAGGATGAAAGGTTGGAACATGGGAAATCATTTCCTTGAGATGGTAATGATAATTTTTCTGTTGGCAGGCAGAATTGGAACATGAAATTTAAGGATGCTACCTCTGCTGCTCAAGCAGCGACTGAGTTTGCAGAACATGCAAGCCTAGCTGCCAGAGATGTTGTAGAACTTTAAAGGCAATATTTTATTGATGATGGTGGTTCATGCCACATAGGTTTCAAGGATGAAAGGTTGGAACAAGGGCAATCATTTCCTTGAGATGGTAATGGTAATTTTTCCGTTGGCAGGCAGAATTTAACATGCAATTTAAGGATGCTACGTCGGCTACTCAAGCAGCGGCTGAGTTTGCACAACATGCAAGCCTAATTGCCTGAGCTGTTGTAGAACTTTCAAGGCAATATTGTTTTGTTGATGGTGGTTCATGTCACTTAGGTTTCAAGGATGAAAGGTTGGAACATGGGCAATCATTTCCTTGAGATGGTAATGGTAAATTAGCTGTTGGCAGGCAGAGTTGGAACATAAAATTTAAGGATGCTACCTCTACTGCTCAAGCAGCGGCTGAGTTTGCAGAACATGCAAGCCTAGCTGCCAGAGCTGTTGTAGAACTTTAAAGGAAATATTGTGTTGAAGATGGTGGTTCATGCCAATTAGGTTTCAAGGATGAAAGGTTGGAACATGGGCAATCATTTCCTGGAGATGGTAATGGTAAATTTGCTATTGGCAGGCAGAATTGGAACATGAAATTTAAGGATGCTACCTCTACTGCTCAAGCAACGGCTCAGTTTGCAGAACATGCAAGCCTAGTTGCCAGAGCTGTTGGAGAACTTTCAAGGCAATATTGTGTTGATGATGGTGGTTCATGCCACTTAGGTTTCAAGGATGAAAGGTTGGAACATGGGCAATCATTTCCTGGAGATGGTAATGGTAAATTTGCTATTGGCAGGCAGAATTGGAACATGAAATTTAAGGATGCTACCTCTGCTGCTCAAGCAGCGGCTGAGTTTGCAGAACATGCAAGCCTAGTTGCCAGAGCTGTTGGAGAACTTTCAAGGCAATATTGTGTTGATGATGGTGGTTCATGCCACTTAGGTTTCAAGGATGAAAGGTTGGAACATGGGAAATCATTTCCTTGAGATGGTAATGGTAAATTTGCTATTGGCAGGCAGAATTGGAACATGAAATTTAAGAATTCTAACTCTGCTGCTCAAGCAGTGGCTGAGTGTGCAGAACATGCAAGCTTAGCTGCCAGAGCTGTTGTAGAACTTTTAAGGCAATACTATGTTGATGGTGGTGGTTCATGCCACTTTGTTTTCAAGGATGAAAAGTAGGAACATGGGCAATCATTTCCTTGAGATGGTAATGATAATTTTTCTGTTGGCAGGCAGAATTGGAACATGAAATTTAAGGATGCTACCTCTGCTGCTCAAGCAGCGCCTCAGTTTGCAGAACATGCAAGCCTAGCTGCCAGAGCTGTTGTAGAACTTTAAAGGCAATATTTTGTTGATGATGGTGGTTCATGCCACTTAGGTTTCAAGGATGAAAGGTTGGAACATGGGAAATCATTTCCTTGAGATGGTAATGATAATTTTTCTGTTGGCAGGCAGAATTGGAACATGAAATTTAAGGATGCTACCTCTGCTGCTCAAGCAGCGACTGAGTTTGCAGAACATGCAAGCCTAGCTGCCAGAGCTGTTGTAGAACTTTAAAGGCAATATTTTGTTGATGATGGTGGTTCATGCCACATAGGTTTCAAGGATGAAAGGTTGGAACAAGGGCAATCATTTCCTTGAGATGGTAATGGTAATTTTTCCGTTGGCAGGCAGAATTTAACATGCAATTTAAGGATGCTACGTCTGCTACTCAAGCAGTGGCTGAGTTTGCAGAACATGCAAGCCTAATTGCCTGAGCTGTTGTAGAACTTTCAAGGCAATATTGTTTTTTTGATGGTGGTTCATGTCACTTAGGTTTCAAGGATGAAAGGTTGGAACATGGGCAATCATTTCCTTGAGATGGTAATGGTAAATTAGCTGTTGGCAGGCAGAGTTGGAACATAAAATTTAAGGATGCTACCTCTGCTGCTCAAGCAGCGGCTGAGTTTGCAGAACATGCAAGCCTAGCTGCCAGAGCTGTTGTAGAACTTTAAAGGAAATATTGTGTTGATGATGGTGGTTCATGCCAATTAGGTTTCAAGGATGAAAGGTTGGAACATGGGCAATCATTTCCTGGAGATGGTAATGGTAAATTTGCTATTGGCAGGCAGAATTGGAACATGAAATTTAAGGATGCTACCTCTACTGCTCAATCAACGGCTCAGTTTGCAGAACATGCAAGCCTAGCTGCCAGAGCTGTTGGAGAACTTTCAAGGCAATATTGTGTTGATGATGGTGGTTCATGCCACTTAGGTTTCAAGGATGAAAGGTTGGAACATGGGCAATCATTTCCTGGAGATGGTAATGGTAAATTTGCTATTGGCAGGCAGAATTGGAACATGAAATTTAAGGATGCTACCTCTGCTGCTCAAGCAGCGGCTGAGTTTGCAGAACATGCAAGCCTAGTTGCCAGAGCTGTTGGAGAACTTTCAAGGCAATATTGTGTTGATGATGGTGGTTCATGCCACTTAGGTTTCAAGGATGAAAGGTTGGAACATGGGAAATCATTTCCTTGAGATGGTAATGGTAAATTTGCTATTGGCAGGCAGAATTGGAACATGAAATTTAAGAATTCTAACTCTGCTGCTCAACCAGCGGCTGAGTTTGCAGAACATGCAAGCTTAGCTGCCAGAGCTGTTGTAGAACTTTTAAGGCAATACTATGTTGATGGTGGTGGTTCATGCCACTTTGTTTTCAAGGATGAAAAGTAGGAATATGGGCAATCATTTCCTTGAGATGGTTATGATAATTTTTCTGTTGGCAGGCAGAATTGGAACATGAAATTTAAGGATGCTACCTCTGCTGCTCAAGCAGCGACTGAGTTTGCAGAACATGCAAGCCTAGCTGCCAGAGCTGTTGTAGAACTTTAAAGGCAATATTTTGTTGATGATGGTGGTTCATGCCACTTAGGTTTCAAGGATGAAAGTTTGGAACGAGGGCAATCATTTCCTTGAGATGGTAATGGTAATTTTTTCGTTGGCAGGCAGAATTTAACATGCAATTTAAGGATGCTACGTCTGCTACTCAAGCAGCGGCTGAGTTTGCAGAACATGCAAGCCTAATTGCCTGAGCTGTTGTAGAACTTTCAAGGCAATATTGTTTTGTTGATGGTGGTTCATGTAACTTAGGTTTCAAGGATGAAAGGTTGGAACATGGGCAATCATTTCCTTGAGATGGTAATGGTAAATTAGCTGTTGGCAGGCAGAGTTGGAACATAAAATTTAAGGATGCTACCTCTGCTGCTCAAGCAGCGGCTGAGTTTGCAGAACATGCAAGCCCTAGCTGCCAGAGCTGTTGTAGAACTTTAAAGGCAATATTGTGTTGATCATGGTGGTTCATGCCACTTAGGTTTCAAGGAAGAAAGGTTGGAACATGGGCAATCATTTCCTCGAGATGGTAATGGTAATTTTTCTGTTGGCAGGCAGAATTAGAACATGAAATTTAAGGATGCTACCTCTATTGCTCAAGCAGCGGCTGAGTTTGCAGAACATACAAGCCTAGCTGCCTGAGCTGTTGTAGAACTTTCAAGGCAATATTGTGTTGATGATAGTGGTTCATGCCACTTAGGTTTCAAGGATGAAAGGTTGGAACATGGGCAATCATTTCCTTGAGATGGTAATGATAATTTTTCTGTTGGCAGACATAATTGGAACATGAAATTTAAGGATGCTACCTCTGCTGCTCAAGCAGCGACTGAGTTTGCAGAACATGCAAGCCTAGCTGCCAGAGCTATTGTAGAACTTTAAAGGCAATATTGTGTTGATGATGGTGGTTCATGCCACTTAGGTTTCAAGGATGAAAGGTTGGAACATGGGCAATCATTTCCTGGAGATGGTAATGGTAAATTTGCTATTGGCAGGCAGAATTGGAACATGAAATTTAAGGATGCTACCTCTGCTGCTCAAGCAGCGGCTGAGTTTGTAGAACATGCAAGCCTAGCTGCCAGAGCTGTTGTAGAACTTTAAAGGCAATATTGTGTTGATGATGGAGGTTCATGCCACTTAGGTTTCAAGGATGAAAGGTTGGAACATGGGCAATCATTTCCTCGAGATGGTAATGGTAATTTTTCTGTTGGCGGGCAGTATTGGAACATGATATTTAAGGATGCTACCTCTGCTGCTCAAGCAGCGGCTTAGTTTGCAGAACATGCAACCCTAGCTGCTAGAGCTATTGTAGAACTTTCAAGGCAATATTTTGTTGATGATGCTGGTTCATGCCACTTAGTTTTCAAGGATGAAAGGTTGGAACATGGGAAATCATTTCCTTGAGATGGTAATGGTAATTTTTCTATTGGCAGGCAGAGTTGGAACATTAAATTTAAGGATGCTAACTCTACTGCTCAAGCAGCGGCTGAGTTTGCAGAACATGCAAGCCTAGCTGCCAGAGCAGTTGTAGAACTTTAAAGGCAATATTTTGTTGATGATGGAGGTTCATGCCACTTAGGTTTCAAGGATGAAAGGTTGGAACATGGGCAATCATTTTCTCGAGATGGTAATGGTAATTTTTCTGTTGGCGGGCAGAATTGGAACATGAAATTTAAGGATGCTACCTCTGCTGCTCAAGCAGCGGCTCAGTTTGCAGAACATGCAAGCCTAGCTGCTAGTGCTGTTGTAGAACTTTAAAGGCAATATTTTGTTGATGATGGAGGTTCATGCCACTTAGGTTTCAAGGATGAAAGGTTGGAACATGGGCAATTATTTCCTCGAGATGGTAATGGTAATTTTTCTGTTGGCGGGCAGAATTGGAACATGAAATTTAAGGATGCTACCTCTGCTGCTCAAGCAGCGGCTCAGTTTGCAGAACATGCAACCCTAGCTGCTAGAGCTATTGTAGAACTTTCAAGGCAATATTTTGTTGATGATGGTGGTTCATGCCACTTAGTTTTCAAGGATGAAAGGTTGGAACATGGGCAATCATTTCCTTGAGATGGTAATGGTAATTTTTCTATTGGCGGGCAGAGTTGGAACATGAAATTTAAGGATGTTACCTCTGCTGCTCAAGCAGCGGCTGAGTTTGCAGAACATGCAAGCCTAGCTGCTAGTGCTGTTGTAGAACTTTAAAGGCAATATTTTGTTGATGATGGAGGTTCATGCCACTTAGGTTTCAAGGATGAAAGGTTGGAACATGGGCAATTATTTCCTCGAGATGGTAATGGTAATTTTTCTATTGGCGGGCAGAGTTGGAACATGAAATTTAAGGATGCTACCTCTGCTGCTCAAGCAGCGGCTGAGTTTGCAGAACATGTAAGCCTAGCTGCCAGAGCTGTTGTAGAACTTTAAAGGCAATATTTTGTTGATGATGGAGGTTCATGCCACTTAGGTTTCAAGGATGAGAGGTTGGAACAAGGGCAATCATTTCCTCGAGATGGTAATGGTAATTTTTCTGTTGGCGGGCAGAATTGGAACATGAAATTTAAGGATGCTACCTCTGCTGCTCAAGCAGCGGCTCAGTTTGCAGAACATGCAACCCTAGCTGCTAGAGCTATTGTAGAAATTTCAAGGCAATATTTTGTTGATGATGGTGGTTCATGCCACTTAGTTTTCAAGGATGAAAGGTTGGAACATGGGCAATCATTTCCTTGAGATGGTAATGGCAATTTTTCTATTGGCGGGCAGAGTTGGAACGTAAAATTTAAGGATGCTACCTCTGCTACTCAAGCAGCGGCTGAGTTTGCAGAACTTGCAAGCCTAGCTGCTAGAGCTATTGTAGAACTTTCAAGGCAATATTTTGTTGATGATGGTGGTTCATGCCACTTAGGTTTCAAGGATGAAAGGTTGGAACATGGGCAATCATTTCCTCGAGATGGTAATGGTAATTTTTCTGTTGGCGGGCAGAATTGGAACATGAAATTTAAGGATGCTACCTCTGCTGCTCAAGCAGCGGCTCAGTTTGCAGAACATGCAACCCTAGCTGCTAGAGCTATTGTAGAAATTTCAAGGCAATATTTTGTTGATAATGGTGGTTCATGCCACTTAGTTTTCAAGGATGAAAGGTTGGAACATGGGCAATCATTTCCTTGAGATGGTAATGGCAATTTTTCTATTGGCGGGCAGAGTTGGAACATAAAATTTAAGGATGCTACCTCTGCTACTCAAGCAGCGGCTGAGTTTGCAGAACATGCAAGCCTAGCTGCCAGAGCTGTTGTAGAACTTTAAAGGCAATATTTTGTTGATGATGGAGGTTCATGCCACTTAGGTTTCAAGGATGAAAGGTTGGAACATGGGCAATAATTTCCTCGAGATGGTCATGGTAATTTTTCTGTTGGCGGGCAGAATTGGAACATGAAATTTAAGGATGCTACCTCTGCTGCTCAAGCAGCGGCTCAGTTTGCAGAACATGCAACCCTAGCTGCTAGAGCTATTGTAGAACTTTCAAGGCAATATTTTGTTGATGATGGTGGTTCATGCCACTTAGTTTTCTAGGATGAAAGGTTGGAACATGGGCAATCATTTCCTTGAGATGGTAATGGTAATTTTTCTATTTGCAGGCAGAGTTGGAACATGAAATTTAAGGATGCTACCTCTACTGCTCAAGCAGCGGCTGAGTTTGCAGAACATGCAAGCCTAGCTGCCAGAGCTGTTGTAGAACTTTAAAGGCAATATTTTGTTGATGATGGTGGTTCATGCCACTTAGGTTTCAAGGATGAAAGGTTGGAACATCGGCAATCATTTCCTTAAGATGGTAATGGTAATTTTTCTGTTGGCAGGCAGAATTGGAGCATGAAATTTAAGGATGCTACCTCTGCTGCTCAAGCAGCGGCTCAGTTTGCAGAACATGCAAGCCTAGCTGCCAGAGCTGTTGGAGAACTTTCAAGGCAATATTGTTTTGATGATGGTGGTTCATGCCACTTAGGTTTCAAGGATGAAAGGTTGGAACATGGGCAATAATTTCCTCGAGATGGTCATGGTAATTTTTCTGTTGGCGGGCAGAATTGGAACATGAAATTTAAGGATGCTACCTCTGCTGCTCAAGCAGCGGCTCAGTTTGCAGAACATGCAACCCTAGCTGCTAGAGCTATTGTAGAACTTTCAAGGCAATATTTTGTTGATGATGGTGGTTCATGCCACTTAGTTTTCTAGGATGAAAGGTTGGAACATGGGCAATCATTTCCTTGAGATGGTAATGGTAATTTTTCTATTTGCAGGCAGAGTTGGAACATGAAATTTAAGGATGCTACCTCTACTGCTCAAGCAGCGGCTGAGTTTGCAGAACATGCAAGCCTAGCTGCCAGAGCTGTTGTAGAACTTTAAAGGCAATATTTTGTTGATGATGGTGGTTCATGCCACTTAGGTTTCAAGGATGAAAGGTTGGAACATCGGCAATCATTTCCTTAAGATGGTAATGGTAATTTTTCTGTTGGCAGGCAGAATTGGAGCATGAAATTTAAGGATGCTACCTCTGCTGCTCAAGCAGCGGCTCAGTTTGCAGAACATGCAAGCCTAGCTGCCAGAGCTGTTGGAGAACTTTCAAGGCAATATTGTGTTGATGATGGTGGTTCATGCCACTTAGGTTTCAAGGATGAAAGGTTGGAACATGGGTAATCATTTCCTTGAGATGGTAATGGTAATTTTTCTGTTGGCGGGCAGAATTGGAACATGAAATTTAAGGATGCTACCTCTGCTGCTCAAGCAGTGGCTCAGCTTGCAGAACATGCAACCCTAGCTGCTAGAGCTATTGTAGAAATTTCAAGGCAATATTTTGTTGATGATGGTGGTTCATGCCACTTAGTTTTCTAGGATGAAAGGTTGGAACATGGGCAATCATTTCCTTGAGATGGTAATGGTAATTTTTCTATTGGCCGGCAGAGTTGGAACATGAAATTTAAGGATGCTACCTCTGCTGCTCAAGCAGCGGCTGAGTTTGCAGAACATGCAAGCCTAGCTGCCAGAGCTGTTGTAGAACTTTAAAGGCAATATTTTGTTGATGATGGAGGTTCATGCCACTTAGGTTTCAAGGATGAAAGGTTGGAACATGGGCAATCATTTCCTCGAGATGGTAATGGTAATTTTTCTGTTGGCGGGCAGAATTGGAACATGAAATTTAAGGATGCTACCTCTGCTGCTCAAGCAGCGGCTCTGTTTGCAGAACATGCAACCCTAGCTGCTAGAGCTATTGTAGAACTTTCAAGGCAATATTTTGTTGATGATGGTGGTTCATGCCACTTAGTTTTCAAGGATGAAAGGTTGGAACATGGGCAATCATTTCCTTGAGATGGTAATGGCAATTTTTCTATTTGCGGGCAGAGTTGGAACATGAAATTTAAGGATGCTACCTCTGCTACTCAAGCAGCGGCTGAGTTTGCAGAACATGCAAGCCTAGCTGCCAGAGCTGTTGTAGAACTTTAAAGGCAATATTGTGTTGATGATGGTGGTTCATGCCACTTAGGTATCAAGGATGAAAGGTTGGAACATGGGCAATCATTTCCTAGAGATGGTAATGGTAATTTTTCTGTTGGCGGGCAAAATTGGAACATGAAATTTAAGGATGCTACCTCTGCTGCTCAAGCAGTGGCTCAGTTTACAGAACATGCAACCCTAGCTGCTAGAGCTATTGTAGAAATTTCAAGGCAATATTTTGTTGATGATGGTGGTTCATGCCACTTAGTTTTCAAGGATGAAAGGTTGGAACATGGGCAATCATTTCCTTGAGATGGTAATGGTAATTTTTCTATTGGCAGGCAGAGTTGGAACATGAAATTTAAGGATGCTACCTCTACTGCTCAAGCAACGGCTGAGTTTGCGGAAAATGCAAGCCTAGCTGCTAGAGCTGTTGTAGAACTTTAAAGGCAATATTGTGTTGATGATGGTGGTTCATGCCACTTAGTTTTCAAGGATGAAAGGTGGGAACATGGGCAATCATTTCCTTGAGATGGTAATGGTAATTTTTCTATTGGCGGGCAGAGTTGGAACATGAAATTTAAGGATGCTACCTCTGCTGCTCAAGCAGCGGCTGAGTTTGCAGAACATGCAAGCCTAGCTGCCAGAGCTGTTGTAGAACTTTAAAGGCAATATTTTGTTGATGATGGAGGTTCATGCCACTTAGGTTTCAAGGATGAAAGGTTGAAACATGGGCAATCATTTCCTCGAGATGGTAATGGTAATTTTTCTGTTGGCGGGCAGAATTGGAACATGAAATTTAAGGATGCTAACTCTACTGCTCAAGCAGCGGCTGAGTTTGCAGAACCTGCAAGCCTAGCTGCCAGAGCAGTTGTAGAACTTTAAAGGCAATATTTTGTTGATGATGGAGGTTCATGCCACTTAGGTTTCAAGGATGAAAGGTTAGAACATGGGCAATCATTTCCTCGAGATGGTAATGGTAATTTTTCTGTTGGCGGGTAGAATTGGAACTTGAAATTTAAGGATGCTACCTCTGCTGCTCAAGCAGCGGCTGAGTTTGCAGAACATGCAAGCCTAGCTGCTAGAGCTATTGTAGAACTTTCAAGGCAATATTTTGTTGATGATGGTGGTTCATGCCACTTAGGGTTCAAGGATGAAAGGTTGGAACATGGGCAATCATTTCCTTGAGATGGTAATGGTAATTTTTCTATTGGCAGGCAGAGTTGGAACATGAAATTTAAGGATGCTACCTCTACTGCTCAAGCAGCGGCTGAGTTTGCAGAAAATGCAAGCCTAGCTGCTAGAGCTGTTGTAGAACTTTAAAGGCAATATTGTGTTGATGATGGTGGTTCATGCCACTTAGTTTTCAAGGATGAAAGGTTGGAACATGGGCAATCATTTCCTTGAGATGGTAATGGTAATTTTTCTATTGGCGTGCAGAGTTGGAACATGAAATTTAAGGATGCTACCTCTGCTGCTCAAGCAGCGGCTGAGTTTGCAGAACATGCAAGCCTAGCTGCCAGAGCTGTTGTAGAACTTTAAAGGCAATATTTTGTTGATGATGGAGGTTCATGCCACTTAGGTTTCAAGGATGAAAGGTTGGAACATGGGCAATCATTTCCTCGAGATGGTAATGGTAATTTTTCTGTTGGCGGGCAGAATTGGAACATGAAATTTAAGGATGCTACCTCTGCTGCTCAAGCAGCGGCTCAGTTTGCAGAACATGCAACCCTAGCTGCTAGAGCTATTGTAGAACTTTCAAGGCAATATTTTGTTGATGATGGTGGTTCATGCCACTTAGTTTTCTAGGATGAAAGGTTGGAACATGGGCAATCATTTCCTTGAGATGGTAATGGTAATTTTTCTATTCGCAGGCAGAGTTGGAACATGAAATTTAAGGATGCTACCTCTACTGCTCAACACTATACCAATTATAATTGATAAAAATAATAAAAAATTAACAAGTAAAAATCCTAAAAAAGAAAAGAAAACAATAACAAAATTACAGGAATTATATAAAGAATATAAAACCACGAAAAAGGACAAATTAATAAACAAAATGTCAAAACTAGAATATAAGTATATCTTACAACTTAAGATTAAACATAAAATATGAATAAAGAAGAATTTGCGGTAGACGAAAAAACATACGAAAATTTGGATGGATTAAAAATAAAAATAATAACTTCAAATATAGGAAGAAGATATAAGAAAGTAGGAGAAAACATATATTTAATGTTAGAAAAAGAAACTGCAAGATTAGAAGATAGTTTAACAGCAATGACAAGAATAATAAAAGAAAATGAAGAAATTGATAGGAAAAATGAAATTGAAAAAATTAGGCAACAAGCTAAAAAAGAATTACAGCAAGTGGAAGAAAACAAAAACACCAGGATAATGGAATTAGAAAAAGAATTAGCAATATTAAAAGAATTGTATGAAAACAAACAGAGAGAAAGAGAAAAGAAAAAAGAATTAGAGCAAGAAGAAAGATTGAAGGAAGAAATAGAAAAATTTAGGGAAAAATTAAAAGAGGACATAGAAGTAAAACTTGAAGAAATAAATGAAACTAATAATGAAAATGAACAGAATACAGAAAGTTCAGAAGATTCAGAAATAAGTGAAACATATACAGAACTTATAACTAAAACAAATAACATAATAAATCCAGAAATATATGCCGGAGATATAAGCGAAAAACCAAGTACATCAAAAGAAAGAAAATACAAACAAACAATACCAACATATTACAATAATAATTATGAACGAAGTGACAGAAGTAAAGTATTATGGGATAAAAGATTAAACAGAAAATGGACACCAAAAACAATAAATGAACAATATAACTTTTTGGACTTAGATTGCGTAGAAGACGTTAATAAAATAATACAACTATGGGTAGGATATATATCAAAACAATTAATAGATAATAAAATACCAATTCCAGAAGCACCAGGATATATAGAAAGGACAATAATAGGAACAGTAAAATTATGGATACAAAATCTAAATGATGAAAGTATAAAAGCATTAAGAAGTAATAAAAAATTCGATGGTGAATCAGCTACAACAACTATAGACATATTAATAAAATATGAATTAGCTATAAGAAATGAATTTAGTAGTATGACAACAGAAATAGAAGAGCAACAAAAAGAAAAAACAGTAAGTAGAAATCTAATGAACAAACTAGCTATATGTAACATGTGTTACATAGACGAATATACGTGTGCATTTAAAGAATATTACTATAAAGGAACATATAGTGTTGAAGAAGGAAAAGAAATCAGAAAAATATACTTTACAAAATTACCAGAACCTTTTAGTTCTAAAATAATAAGAGATTGGGAAAAAGCAGGATTAGAAGATACCTTAGGAGCTAGAATTAGATATTTAAAGAATTGGTTTATAGAATTATGTGAAAAACATAAAGAAGAAATTAAAATGGAAAAAACACTGATAAAAAACCTTACATGTTGTAAAATTAAAACTGCACCCCAGTTTGGATGTACAGATAATTATTATAAAAAGAAAAATTATAAAAGAAAATATAAAAAATATAGAAGAAATAAGTTAAAATATAAGTATAAAAACCCGAGGAAAAGATATTATATAAAAGATTACAAAAGAAAAAGACCATATAGAATTAAGAAAAAATTATCCGAATGTACTTGTTACAATTGTGGAAAATTAGGACACCTAGCCAAAGATTGTAAATTACCTAGAGACCCTAAAAAGAAACAAATAACAGAAATTAACACTGATAATGAAGAATACATGCAACTAGACTATATAGATTATGAATTAGATAGTGAAGATAGTATTTATGAATTAGAACCTGAATTAGAAACAGAAATAGAATCAGAAAAAGAACTATCAGATATAGAGGAAAATGACTGAAAACGATATACAAATAATAAGCAGAGAAGAATATAAGGATGAAGAATCAAGTGAACAAAAAGTAATATTTGATAATGATATTTTTGAAAAAATAAAAGGAAAAGATTTAGATTTAAGCATCGGTAAAATATTAGAAGTACCAACAATAAAAAACTGGTTCAAAATTAAAAAAGAAGAATATTATGTAATAAGTCAAAAAGAACATATAATAGATTGTAAATATACTAGAGGAAAAGCTAAAATACCTATAATAAATAAAAGAACAATAAATAAAGAAATTCAGAATATAAAAGCAAAAAATCCGATCAAATATGTACACTTAGGAGGAACAGAAATACTTATAAAAGCCTGTTTTAGAGAAGGGATAGATACACCAATAGAAATATATTTAGCAGATGATAGAATAGTACAACCTATAGAAAAGAGTATAATTTGTGCAATAAAAGGAAATTTGATATACCAAAAATTTAAATTTATAATTAGTGCTAACTATACAGTAGCATTAAAAGATGCTAATATAGATAAATCACTAGTATTGTACTGGAAAATGTCAGGAATAGAGCTGGCACCAGGAAGTAAAATATTTACAGCAAAATGTAAAAATTTATATATATTAACAACCAATCACAAAATAACAGCACGAAATAAGATTGAAAAAATAAAGATAGAAAACCCATTTGATAGTATAATATCAGTCATAGACAATAATGATTATAGTTACAAAGATATAGATATGGAAGGAGATTTAGAAATAGTAAGAGAAAGACTAAGCACATCTAAAAGAATAAATTATGAATCCCCACAAACTACATCTTCAAGAGCAAGTACCTCGAGAAGATTAGAATATACAAACCCACAAAGATTAATAAAAGAACCGGAGTTACACAACTATTATATAACAGGAGTAATAGATCAAAGAAAATACCTAATAATGATAAATACTGGACAAGAAGACAATTATATAACTAAAGAACTAGTTAAAGAAAGTGAAATAATAACTACAGAAACAATATGCCCAGGATTACCTAAAAATTTGGTAGGAACAGAAGAAATAACAAAGAAGGAACTAATTATTGGAGGAATCCCAGTAGAAATAGAATTTAATATTTACCAAGGAAATGAAAATATTACCTTAGGAATAAAATGGTTAGAAACAGTTAAACCATATAACCTAGGAGATAGACATCTTATAATAACATATAAAAATAAGAAAATAACAATTGAAAGAACCTTAACATGACAAAAATATATATACTAGCAAAAATAATAATAGAAGGATATTACAGCAGATATTATACACCCATGATAGATACAGGAGCAGGAGTAAATGTATGCAGACATAACTGTTTACCTGAAGATAAATGGGAAAAATTATTAACACCTATTGTGGTAACAGGATTTAACAATGAAGGAAGCTTGATAACGCAAAAAGCAAAAAATATAAAAATATAAATATGGGATAAAATACTAACTATGGATGAAATATATAGTTATGAATTTACAAATAAAGATATATTAATAGAAATGCCCTTTTTAGATAAATTATACCCACATATAATAACAAAAACTCATTGGTGGTTTACTACACCATGCAAACAAAAAATAGGAGCAAAAAGAGTAAGAAATAAAATAAGAAAAACAACACCGTGGATTAAAGGAAGTGAAAAGGTAACCCAAAAATTAGAAAATGAAAAAATAAATGAGCAACAAATAGAATTAATAATATTTGCTATAAATAAGATAAAAATAATTCAAGACAAATTAGAATCATTATATAATGAAAATCCCCTTCAAGGATGGGATAAACATAAAACGAAAGTAAAAATAGAATTAATAGATGAAAATAGTATAATAACACAGAAACCATTAAAATATAATTTTAATGATCTAGAAGAATTCAAAATGCATATAAAAGAACTATTAAAAAATAATTATATACAGGAAAGTAATAGTAAACATAATAGCCCAGCATTTATAGTAAATAAACATAATGAGCAAAAAAGAGGTAAAAGTAGAATGGTAATAGATTATAGGAATTTAAATGCAAAAACAAAAACATATAATTACCCGATACCAAATAAAATATTAAAAATAAGGCAAGTACAAGGATATAATTACTTCAGTAAATTCGATTGTAAATCAGGATTTTATCACCTAAAATTAGAAGAAGAATCTAAAAAATTAACAGCTTTTACAGTACCACAAGGATTTTATGAATGGAACGTTTTACCATTTGGATATAAAAATGCACCAGGAAGATACCAACATTTTATGGATAGCTATTTTAATCAATTAGAAAACTGTATAATCTACATAGACGATATACTACTATACTCAAGGACACAAGATCAACATATAAAATTATTAGAAAAATTCATACATATAATAGAATCCTCAGGAATTAGCCTTAGTAAAAATAAGGCAGAAATACTTAAAAATCAGGTGGAATTCTTAGGAATTCAAATAGATAAAAATGGAATTAAAATGCAAACACATATAGTACAAAAAATAATAAATTTAAATGAAACCCTAGATACAAAAAAGAAATTACAATCATTCTTAGGATTAGTTAACCAAGTTAGAGAATATATACCTAAATTGGCAGAAAATTTAAAACCTTTACAGAAAAAATTAAAGAAAGATATAGAATATCACTTTGATGAAAAAGACAAAACATATATACAAAAAATAAAAGATATGTGTAAAAAATTACCAAAACTATATTTTCCAGATGAAAATAGAGAATTTATATATATAGTAGAGACAGACTCAAGTAACCATAGTTATGGAGGAGTACTTAAATACAAATATAAGGATGAAAAAATAGAACATCACTGTAGATATTATTCAGGATCATTTACGGAACCACAGTTAAAATGGGAAATAAATAGAAAAGAATTATTAGCTTTATATAAGTGTTTATTATCGTTTGAACCATATATAGTATATAACAAATTTATTGTTAGAACAGATAACACACAAGTTAAATGGTGGATAACCAAAAAGGTACAAGACTCAGTTACAACGAAAGAAATACGAAGACTCGTATTAAATATACTAAATTTCACATTTACAATAGAAATAATTCCTACTGACAAGAATGTGATTGCAGATTACTTATCAAGACAAAAGTACACAAACAAATGAAGAAGAAACTACACAAGACCTATTTTCAATACTTACTACACTATCACTACAAATGACGGAAGTAGAAAAGAGGTTGCAGATTATAGAAGCAAAAAACCTAAGCCAGCAGCATGGCTCAAAACATGCGGAACTAAGCCAGCAGCATGGCTCAAAACATGCGGACCTAGGAGGTGACGTTGGGAAACACCTAAAAACCCAAAACCTACAAACTAACACTATTTTACATACAGCTGCAGGTACATCAACATCAGCAATAAGAAAAGGAAAACATACAAATACAAATATGAACGCCATGTTCAACAAGCCATATACCCCAAAATCCCAAAATCCTTTGACACCATCACCACAAACAACTAGCTATAGAGAAAGCTTAAACCAGGAAAAACAAACCTACGATTATATTACCAACAGCTATATACAAAATATCCACAAGATTCAAACCTTTTTAAACCTAAATCCGAGATCAAAAACAATCCAAAACCCAAAAACAGACTATATAACACAACCATTACAAGGATACAACCGACTGATTGCCCAACCAGGGACGAATGCAAATTTAGTTAAAACATGTTACAATTACGGACTATTAAGTACAGTGTACACACAAACCGGACAAGAAATAGCTACAATACCAGAGCTATATAGTGCCTTTACTACCTACAAGAGAATCACCAAAGGAGACCTATTTTATATAAAATTTTATGTAGCACCAGCAGAGATACTCTATAACGAGATAAAACCAATAATCCAAGTTATTAAATTAGGACTAACTAGAGAAATGATTATCCCAGAAAATGTACAAATACAACCAGAAATACCCAAACCTGATATACCAGCATTCTACTCAAACAAAAGAATTATAGGACTATCAACCATTCTAAGTGAACTAGTCAACAATTATGTAGAAGAAAAACCTATTTGGGGATACCAATCCCGAGAACACACGATGATCTACACCCATTCAAAAAACCTAAGGGAAAACGACATGGAAGAGATACGGAGATGGATTAAAACATTAATCCAACCAGAAGAAGCACCCATTACAAGAGCTATTAGAGGAGAATTTATTTCTCAAAACTTAATGACAAGATACTGCAAACAAATTAGTCCAATCTACTCAGAGCACATATGTTCGAAATGTCAAGGAGAGAAAAACATAGTTCCAGAAATCAAATTTGAAGAAGAAGAAAACTAAAAAGATACGCAACAAAATATCAAGAAAGAGACAAAGGAATCTTACAACAAAAGCTACAAGACAAAAACAAAAGGACAGCTAGCAGGATCGGCAGGACCCAAGAAGAAGCAGAAAATGACATAAAGAAAAAAGCTATGTAATTATTAAAGCAACTTTTGACTTTATGTAAATTATTTTCCGTCTTTTAGTTTTTAAGTTGTTGTTGTGAGTCCCACTTTATCACTACCACTGTCAGTGGAAAAACTGTTGGGAACGCGTCTTTTACTTTAATTTTAGACCGTCCAAGTGTAAAGTTAGGAGGACGATGTTTGGATTAGTTTCCGTTATAAATAGACAGCCCTTAAGGCTTAGAGGGACACACCTTACCTTACCCCTTTCACATCCTTCTGAAAAAACTCTCTTGTAACCTCTCTTGTAAAAATCTATTCAGTGAAATAAATTAACATCTTTAATCTATGGAGCAATCCAAACCTATGAAAGAAGAAATCCCCGATATACAGTATCAAGTAAGTTTTTTTTTTAAAATATGTATAGCTAAATACATATATTCCTGAAATCTCTAGATTATCATAATTGTTATCATGTTATAACTGTTATTTAGAATAATTTTAGTAAGTTTGCCATGAATAATTATGCTGAGAGTAGTTTAAGCCCAGACTATGCCATCCTAAGGGTGAAACCAGTAAGGCAGAAGGCCGTGGTAGGGAAGTAACCAGAGTTGAGGCGCTGTTAGGGTAAAACGATTGAAGCAAAAAATCATGGTAGTGACTAAAAGAATTGTTCTTAATAACTTGTTATAGGATGACGATAAACATGATAAACGAAGAGATTAAAGGAATATTTTTAGCCAAAACATCAAACAAAAATGGATCATCCTTACATCTTAGATAACACTGATGAATATAAAATAACCATTTTACACATACTTAGATCACTAAATAATGATATCAAAAATATAATATTTGACAAATTACTTATGAACGAAATACTAGAACTAATGACCCAACAATGGTATGATTTAGCAGAATTATCTGACTTAGAAGAAGAGAATACAATAAGCCTATCTGAATTTGATATACTTACAGAGGATATATATTCAGACTAGATGAACCTAACAGAAACCCGAAAAATAATAGAATTACAAGAACATAGATTACATCAAAATATGCAATTATATCAAGAATCTAAAGATCTAATCTTTTTAGAACATATAAGAGATAATATAAAACAATTAAAAGAACTACATAATAAGGATAAACTAGAAAAACTAAATATAAACAAATTAATAACATTCTTCCAACTCCAAAAAATTAATATAAACGAATATATAGAAACAGGAGAAATAGAATATGTAGAATATATAACAAATTGTAAAATAGAAATATCAAAATTAGAATCTATAATAAGAGAATATTATGATTAAGCATGATAAATCAAGAATATTTACCATACTGGATAGAAATTACGGAAAAAATAGAAGCTTTAGAACAACAACTAAAATTAACAATCAATACTTACTTAATAACAAAGGATATAAACCTTCTGATAAATATACAACAAGACATAACGGAAATATTAAAAATAAAACCGTTACAAACAGAATATTACAATAAAATATTTACAATATAAAAATAGTCATAAATACAACAAATCCACTAAAGACTAAACAAAAATATAATCTGAACCACTTTTAAAGAATGATAGAAAAATACAGAATAACTACTTACATGACAAAAAGAATGCTAGAAAAATATAAAATACTAGTCCTATATTTTATCAAAGAATTAAAACCTACTGACATAAAAATAGATATTTGGGAAAAAATACTTAAATACGAAAAAGAAGTAGAAGACCCACAAAATACATACGATTTGGTAGAAGAATATTCAGACTTATGAAGATTTATGAACAAAAGCTAATCGGAGCTAAATCCGACCCACAAACCCCCCAAAATGGTATCAGCCTAGCTGCCAGAGCTGTTGTAGAACTTTAAAAGCAATATTTTGTTGATGATGGTGGTTCATGCCACTTAGGTTTCAAGGATGAAAGGTTGGAACATCGGCAATCATTTCCTTAATATGGTAATGGTAATTTTTCTGTTGGCAGGCAGAATTGGAACATGAAATTTAAGGATGCTACCTCTGCTGCTCAAGCAGCGGCTGAGTTTGCAGAACATGCAAGCCTAGCTGCCAGAGCTATTGTAGAACTTTAAAGGCAATATTTTGTTGATGATGGAGGTTCATGCCACTTAGGTTTCAAGGATGAAAGGTTGGAACATGGGCAATCATTTCCTCGAGATGGTAATGGTAATTTTTCTGTTGGCGGGCAGAATTGGAACATGAAATTTAAGGATGCTACCTCTGCTGCTCAAGCAGCGGCTCTGTTTGCAGAACATGCAACCCTAGCTGCTAGAGCTATTGTAGAACTTTCAAGGCAATATTTTGTTGATGATGGTGGTTCATGCCACTTAGTTTTCAAGGATGAAAGGTTGGAACATGGGCAATCATTTCCTTGAGATGGTAATGGCAATTTTTCTATTGGCGGGCAGAGTTGGAACATGAAATTTAAGGATGCTACCTCTGCTACTCAAGCAGCGGCTGAGTTTGCAGAACATGCAAGCCTAGCTGCCAGAGCTGTTGTAGAACTTTAAAGGCAATATTGTGTTGATGATGGTGGTTCATGCCACTTAGGTTTCAAGGATGAAAGGTGTGAACATGGGTAATCATTTCCTAGAGATGGTAATGGTAATTTTTCTGTTGGCGGGCAAAATTGGAACATGAAATTTAAGGATGCTACCTCTGCTGCTCAAGCAGTGGCTCAGTTTACAGAACATGCAACCCTAGCTGCTAGAGCTATTGTAGAAATTTCAAGGCAATATTTTGTTGATGATGGTGGTTCATGCCACTTAGTTTTCAAGGATGAAAGGTTGGAACATGGGCAATCATTTCCTTGAGATGGTAATGGTAATTTTTCTATTGGCAGGCAGAGTTGGAACATGAAATTTAAGGATGCTACCTCTACTGCTCAAGCAGCGGCTGAGTTTGCAGAAAATGCAAGCCTAGCTGCTAGAGCTGTTGTAGAACTTTAAAGGCAATATTGTGTTGATGATGGTGGTTCATGCCACATAGTTTTCAAGGATGAAAGGTTGGAACATGGGCAATCATTTCCTCGATATGGTAATGGTAATTTTTCTATTGGCGGGCAGAGTTGGAACATGAAATTTAAGGATGCTACCTCTGCTGCTCAAGCAGCGGCTGAGTTTGCAGAACATGCAAGCCTAGCTGCCAGAGCTGTTGTAGAACTTTCAAGGCAATATTTTGTTGATGATGGAGGTTCATGCCACTTAGGTTTCAAGGATGAAAGGTTGGAACATGGGCAATCATTTCCTTGAGATGGTAATGGTAATTTTTCTGTTGGCGGGCAGAATTGGAACATGAAATTTAAGGATGCTAACTCTACTGCTCAAGCAGCGGCTGAGTTTGCAGAACATACAAGCCTAGCTGCCAGAGCAGTTGTAGAACTTTAAAGGCAATATTTTGTTGATGATGGAGGTTCATTCCACTTAGGTTTCAAGGATGAAAGGTTGGAACATGGGCAATCATTTCCTCGAGATGGTAATGGTAATTTTTCTGTCGGCGGGCAGAATTGGAACATGAAATTTAATGATGCTACCTCTGCTGCTCAAGCAGCGGCTGAGTTTGCAGAACATGCAAGCCTAGCTGCTAGAGCTATTGTAGAAGTTTCAAGGCAATATTGTGTTGATGATGGTGGTTCATGCCACTTAGTTTTCAAGGATGAAAGGTTGGAACATGGGCAATCATTTCCTTGAGATGGTAATGGTAATTTTTCTATTGGCGGGCAGAGTTGGAACATGAAATTTAAGGATGCTACCTCTGCTGCTCAAGCAGCGGCTGAGTTTGCAGAACATGCAAGCCTAGCTGCCAGAGCTGTTGTAGAACTTTAAAGGCAATATTTTGTTGACGATGGAGGTTCATGCCACTTAGGTTTCAAGGATGAAAGGTTGGAACATGGGCAATTATTTCCTCGAGATGGTAATGGTAATTTTTCTGTTGGCGGGCAGAATTGGAACATGAAATTTAAGGATGCTAACTCTACTGCTCAAGCAGCGGCTGAGTTTGCAGAACATGCAAGCCTAGCTGCCAGAGCAGTTGTAGAACTTTAAAGGCAATATTTTGTTGATGATGGAGGTTCATGCCACTTAGGTTTCAAGGATGAAAGGTTGGAACATGGGCAATCATTTCCTCGAGATGGTAATGGTAACTTTTCTGTTGGCGGGCAGAATTGGAACATGAAATTTAAGGATGCTACCTCTGCTGCTCAAGCAGCGGCTCAGTTTGCAGAACATGCAACCCTAGCTGCTAGAGCTATTGTAGAAATTTCTAGGCAATATTTTGTTGATGATGGTGGTTCATACCACTTAGTTTTCTAGGATGAAAGGTTGGAACATGGGCAATCATTTCCTTGAGATGGTAATTTTAATTTTTCTATTGGTGGGCAGAGTTGGAACATGAAATTTAAGGATGCTACCTCTGCTGCTCAAGCAGCGGCTGAGTTTGCAGAACATGCAAGCCTAACTGCCAGAGCTGTTGTAGAACTTTAAAGGCAATATTTTGTTGATGATGGAGGTTCATGCCACTTAGGTTTCAAGGATGAAAGGTTGGAACATGGGCAATCATTTCCTCGAGATGGTAATGGTAATTTTTCTGTTGGCGGGCAGAATTGGAACATGAAATTTAAGGATGCTACCTCTGCTGCTCAAGCAGCGGCTCTGTTTGCAGAACATGCAACCCTAGCTGCTAGAGCTATTGTAGAACTTTCAAGGCAATATTTTGTTGATGATGGTGGTTCATGCCACTTAGTTTTCAAGGATGAAAGGTTGGAACATGGGCAATCATTTCCTTGAGATGGTAATGGCAATTTTTCTATTGGCGGGCAGAGTTGGAACATGAAATTTAAGGATGCTACCTCTGCTACTCAAGCAGCGGCTGAGTTTGCAGAACATGCAAGCCTAGCTGCCAGAGCTGTTGTAGAACTTTAAAGGCAATATTGTGATGATGATGGTGGTTCATGCCACTTAGGTTTCAAGGATGAAAGGTTGGAACATGGGCAATCATTTCCTAGAGATGGTAATGGTAATTTTTCTGTTGGCGGGCAAAATTGGAACATGAAATTTAAGGATGCTACCTCTGCTGCTCAAGCAGTGGCTCAGTTTACAGAACATGCAACCCTAGCTGCTAGAGCTATTGTAGAAATTTCAAGGCAATATTTTGTTGATGATGGTGGTTCATGCCACTTAGTTTTCAAGGATGAAAGGTTGGAACATGGGCAATCATTTCCTTGAGATGGTAATGGTAATTTTTCTATTGGCAGGCAGAGTTGGAACATGAAATTTAAGGATGCTACCTCTACAGCTCTAGCAGCGGCTGAGTTTGCAGAAAATGCAAGCCTAGCTGCTAGAGCTGTTGTAGAACTTTAAAGGTAATATTGTGTTGATGATGGTGGTTCATGCCACTTAGTTTTCAAGGATGAAAGGTTGGAACATGGGCAATCATTTCCTTGAGATGGTAATGGTAATTTTTCTATTGGCGGGCAGAGTTGGAACATGAAATTTAAGGATGCTACCTCTGCTGCTCAAGCAGCGGCTGAGTTTGCAGAACATGCAAGCCTAGCTGCCAGAGCTGTTGTAGAACTTTAAAGGCAATATTTTGTTGATGATGGAGGTTCATGCCACTTAGGTTTCAAGGATGAAAGGTTGGAACATGGGCAATCATTTCCTCGAGATGGTAATGGTAATTTTTCTGTTGGCGGGCAGAATTGGAACATGAAATTTAAGGATGCTACCTCTGCTGCTCAAGCAGCGGCTCAGTTTGCAGAACATGCAACCCTAGTTGCTAGAGCTATTGTAGAACTTTCAAGGCAATATTTTGCTGATGATGGTGGTTCATGCCACTTAGGGTTCAAGGATGAAAGGTTGGAACATGGGCAATCATTTCCTTGAGATGGTAATGGTAAATTAGCTGTTGGCAGGCAGAGTTGGAACATAAAATTTAAGGATGCTACCTCTGCTGCTCAAGCAGCGGCTGAGTTTGCAGAACATGCAAGCCTAGCTGCTAGAGCTATTGTAGAAGTTTCAAGGCAATATTGTGTTGATGATGGTGGTTCATGCCACTTAGTTTTCAAGGATGAAAGGTTGGAACATGGGCAATCATTTCCTTGAGATGGTAATGGTAATTTTTCTATTGGCGGGCAGAGTTGGAACATGAAATTTAAGGATGCTACCTCTGCTGCTCAAGCAGCGGCTGAGTTTGCAGAACATGCAAGCCTAGCTGCCAGAGCTGTTGTAGAACTTTAAAGGCAATATTTTGTTGACGATGGAGGTTCATGCCACTTAGGTTTCAAGGATGAAAGGTTGGAACATGGGCAATCATTTCCTCGAGATGGTAATGGTAATTTTTCTGTTGGCGGGCAGAATTGGAACATGAAATTTAAGGATGCTAACTCTACTGCTCAAGCAGCGGCTGAGTTTGCAGAACATGCAAGCCTAGCTGCCAGAGCAGTTGTAGAACTTTAAAGGCAATATTTTGTTGATGATGGAGGTTCATGCCACTTAGGTTTCAAGGATGAAAGGTTGGAACATGGGCAATCATTTCCTCGAGATGGTAATGGTAATTTTTCTGTTGGCGGGCAGAATTGGAACATGAAATTTAAGGATGCTACCTCTGCTGCTCAAGCAGCGGCTCAGTTTGCAGAACATGCAACCCTAGCTGCTAGAGCTATTGTAGAAATTTCAAGGCAATATTTTGTTGATGATGGTGGTTCATGCCACTTAGTTTTCTAGGATGAAAGGTTGGAACATGGGCAATCATTTCCTTGAGATGGTAATGGTAATTTTTCTATTGGCGGGCAGAGTTGGAACATGAAATTTAAGGATGCTACCTCTGCTGCTCAAGCAGCGGCTGAGTTTGCAGAACATGCAAGCCTAACTGCCAGAGCTGTTGTAGAACTTTAAAGGCAATATTTTGTTGATGATGGAGGTTCATGCCACTTAGGTTTCAAGGATGAAAGGTTGGAACATGGGCAATCATTTCCTCGAGATGGTAATGGTAATTTTTCTGTTGGCGGGCAGAATTGGAACATGAAATTTAAGGATGCTACCTCTGCTGCTCAAGCAGCGGCTCTGTTTGCAGAACATGCAACCCTAGCTGCTAGAGCTATTGTAGAACTTTCAAGGCAATATTTTGTTGATGATGGTGGTTCATGCCACTTAGTTTTCAAGGATGAAAGGTTGGAACATGGGCAATCATTTCCTTGAGATGGTAAT
Organism: Nicotiana tomentosiformis; assembly: GCF_000390325.3. Lineage (NCBI taxonomy): Eukaryota > Viridiplantae > Streptophyta > Magnoliopsida > Solanales > Solanaceae > Nicotiana > Nicotiana tomentosiformis. The sequence goes on from NW_027174579.1 coordinate 429,652, forward strand.
GGCAATTTTTCTATTGGCGGGCAGAGTTGGAACATGAAATTTAAGGATGCTACCTCTGCTACTCAAGCAGCGGCTGAGTTTGCAGAACATGCAAGCCTAGCTGCCAGAGCTGTTGTAGAACTTTAAAGGCAATATTGTGATGATGATGGTGGTTCATGCCACTTAGGTTTCAAGGATGAAAGGTTGGAACATGGGCAATCATTTCCTAGAGATGGTAATGGTAATTTTTCTGTTGGCGGGCAAAATTGGAACATGAAATTTAAGGATGCTACCTCTGCTGCTCAAGCAGTGGCTCAGTTTATAGAACATGCAACCCTAGCTGCTAGAGCTATTGTAGAAATTTCAAGGCAATATTTTGTTGATGATGGTGGTTCATGCCACTTAGTTTTCAAGGATGAAAGGTTAGAACATGGGCAATCATTTCCTTGAGATGGTAATGGTAATTTTTCTATTGGCAGGCAGAGTTGGAACATGAAATTTAAGGATGCTACCTCTACAGCTCTAGCAGCGGCTGAGTTTGCAGAAAATGCAAGCCTAGCTGCTAGAGCTGTTGTAGAACTTTAAAGGTAATATTGTGTTGATGATGGTGGTTCATGCCACTTAGTTTTCAAGGATGAAAGGTTGGAACATGGGCAATTATTTCCTTGAGATGGTAATGGTAATTTTTCTATTGGCGGGCAGAGTTGGAACATGAAATTTAAGGATGCTACCTCTGCTGCTCAAGCAGCGGCTGAGTTTGCAGAACATGCAAGCCTAGCTGCCAGAGCTGTTGTAGAACTTTAAAGGCAATATTTTGTTGATGATGGAGGTTCATGCCACTTAGGTTTCAAGGATGAAAGGTTGGAACATGGGCAATCATTTCCTCGAGATGGTAATGGTAATTTTTCTGTTGGCGGGCAGAATTGGAACATGAAATTTAAGGATGCTACCTCTGCTGCTCAAGCAGCGGCTCAGTTTGCAGAACATGCAACCCTAGTTGCTAGAGCTATTGTAGAACTTTCAAGGCAATATTTTGCTGATGATGGTGGTTCATGCCACTTAGGGTTCAAGGATGAAAGGTTGGAACATGGGCAATCATTTCCTTGAGATGGTAATGGTAAATTAGCTTTTGGCAGGCAGAGTTGGAACATAAAATTTAAGGATGCTACCTCTGTTGCTCAAGCAGCGGCTGAGTTTGCAGAACATGCAAGCCTAGCTGCCAGAGCTGTTGTAGAACTTTAAAGGCAATATTGTGTTGATGATGGTGGTTCATGCCACTTAGGTTTCAAGGATGAAAGGTTGGAACATGGGCAATCATTTCCTTGAGATGGTAATGGTAATTTTTCTGTTGGCAGGCAGAATTGGAACATGAAATTTAAGGATGCAACCTCTGTTGCTCAAGCAGCGGCTGAGTTTGCAGAACATGCAAGCCTAGCTGCCTGAGCTGTTGTAGAACTTTCAAGGCAATATTGTGTTGATGATAGTGGTTCATGCCACTTAGGTTTCAAGGATGAAAGGTTGGAACATGGCCAATCATTTCCTTGAGATGGTAATGGTAATTTTTCAGTTGGCAGGCAGAATTGGAACATGAAATTTAAGGATGCTACCTCTGCTGCTCAAGCAGCGGCTGAGTTTGCAGAACATGCAAGCCTAGCTGCCAGAGCAGTTGTAGAACTTTAAAGGCAATATTGTGTTGATGATGGTGGTTCATGCCACTTAGGTTTCAAGGATGAAAGGTTGGAACATGGGCAATCATTTCCTGGAGATGGTAATGGTAAATTTGCTATTGGCAGGATGAATTGGAACATGAAATTTAAGGATGCTACCTCTGCTGCTCAAGCAGCGGCTGAGTTTGTAGAACATGCAAGCCTAGCTGCCACAGCTGTTGGAGAACTTTCAAGGCAATATTGTGTTGATGATGGTGGTTCATGCCACTTAGGTTTCAAGGATGAAAGGTTGGAACATAGGCAATCATTTCCTTGAGATGGTAATGGTAATTTTTCTGTTGGCAGGCAGAATTGGAACATGAAATTTAAGGATGCTACCTCTGCTGCTCAAGCAGCGGCTGAGTTTGCAGAACATGCAAGCCTAGCTGCCAGAGCTGTTGTAGAACTTTCAAGGCAATATTGTTTTGATGATAGTGGTTCATGCCACTATCGTTTCAAGGATGAAAGGTTGGAACATGGGCAATCATTTCCTTGAGATGGTAATGGTAATTTTTCTGTTGGCAGGAAGAATTGGAACATGAAATTTAAGGATGTTACCTCTGCTGCTCAAGCAGCGGCTGAGTTTGCAGAACATGCAAGCCTAGCTGCCTGAGCTGTTGCAGAACTTTCAAGGCAATATTGTGTTGATGATGGTGGTTCATGCCACTTAGTGTTCAAGGGTGAAAGGTTGGAACATCGGCAATCATTTCCTTGAGATGGTAATGGTAATTTTTCTGTTGGCAGGAAGAATTGGAACATGAAATTTAAGGATGCTACCTCTGCTGCTCATGCAGCGGCTGAGTTTGCAGAACATGCAAGCCTAGCTGCCAGAGCTGTTGTTGAACTTTCAAGGCAATATTGTGTTGATGATAGTGGTTCATGCCACTTAGGTTTCAAGGATGAAAGGTTGGAACATAGGCAATCATTTCCTTGAGATGGTAAAGGTAATTTTTCTGTTCGCAGGCAGAATTGGAACATGAAATTTAAAGATGCTACCTCTACTGCTCAAGCAGCGGCTGAGTTTGCAGAACATGCAAGCCTAGCTGCCAGAGCTATTGTAGAACTTTGAAGGAAATATTGTGTTGATGATGGTGGTTCATGCCACTTAGTTTTCAAGGATGAAAGGTTGGAACATGGGCAATCATTTCCTTGAGATGGTAATGGTAATTTTTCTATTGGCAGGCAGAGTTGGAACATGAAATTTAAGGATGCTACCTCTACAGCTCTAGCAGCGGCTGAGTTTGCAGAAAATGCAAGCCTAGCTGCTAGAGCTGTTGTAGAACTTTAAAGGTAATATTGTGTTGATGATGGTGGTTCATGCCACTTAGTTTTCAAGGATGAAAGGTTGGAACATGGGCAATCATTTCCTTGAGATGGTAATGGTAATTTTTCTATTGGCGGGCAGAGTTGGAACATGAAATTTAAGGATGCTACCTCTGCTGCTCAAGCAGCGGCTGAGTTTGCAGAACATGCAAGCCTAGCTGCCAGAGCTGTTGTAGAACTTTAAAGGCAATATTTTGTTGATGATGGAGGTTCATGCCACTTAGGTTTCAAGGATGAAAGGTTGGAACATGGGCAATCATTTCCTCGAGATGGTAATGGTAATTTTTCTGTTGGCGGGCAGAATTGGAACATGAAATTTAAGGATGCTACCTCTGCTGCTCAAGCAGCGGCTCAGTTTGCAGAACATGCAACCCTAGTTGCTAGAGCTATTGTAGAACTTTCAAGGCAATATTTTGCTGATGATGGTGGTTCATGCCACTTAGGGTTCAAGGATGAAAGGTTGGAACATGGGCAATCATTTCCTTGAGATGGTAATGGTAAATTAGCTTTTGGCAGGCAGAGTTGGAACATAAAATTTAAGGATGCTACCTCTGTTGCTCAAGCAGCGGCTGAGTTTGCAGAACATGCAAGCCTAGCTGCCAGAGCTGTTGTAGAACTTTAAAGGCAATATTGTGTTGATGATGGTGGTTCATGCCACTTAGGTTTCAAGGATGAAAGGTTGGAACATGGGCAATCATTTCCTTGAGATGGTAATGGTAATTTTTCTGTTGGCAGGCAGAATTGGAACATGAAATTTAAGGATGCAACCTCTGTTGCTCAAGCAGCGGCTGAGTTTGCAGAACATGCAAGCCTAGCTGCCTGAGCTGTTGTAGAACTTTCAAGGCAATATTGTGTTGATGATAGTGGTTCATGCCACTTAGGTTTCAAGGATGAAAGGTTGGAACATGGCCAATCATTTCCTTGAGATGGTAATGGTAATTTTTCAGTTGGCAGGCAGAATTGGAACATGAAATTTAAGGATGCTACCTCTGCTGCTCAAGCAGCGGCTGAGTTTGCAGAACATGCAAGCCTAGCTGCCAGAGCAGTTGTAGAACTTTAAAGGCAATATTGTGTTGATGATGGTGGTTCATGCCACTTAGGTTTCAAGGATGAAAGGTTGGAACATGGGCAATCATTTCCTGGAGATGGTAATGGTAAATTTGCTATTGGCAGGATGAATTGGAACATGAAATTTAAGGATGCTACCTCTGCTGCTCAAGCAGCGGCTGAGTTTGTAGAACATGCAAGCCTAGCTGCCACAGCTGTTGGAGAACTTTCAAGGCAATATTGTGTTGATGATGGTGGTTCATGCCACTTAGGTTTCAAGGATGAAAGGTTGGAACATAGGCAATCATTTCCTTGAGATGGTAATGGTAATTTTTCTGTTGGCAGGCAGAATTGGAACATGAAATTTAAGGATGCTACCTCTGCTGCTCAAGCAGCGGCTGAGTTTGCAGAACATGCAAGCCTAGCTGCCAGAGCTGTTGTAGAACTTTCAAGGCAATATTGTTTTGATGATAGTGGTTCATGCCACTATCGTTTCAAGGATGAAAGGTTGGAACATGGGCAATCATTTCCTTGAGATGGTAATGGTAATTTTTCTGTTGGCAGGAAGAATTGGAACATGAAATTTAAGGATGTTACCTCTGCTGCTCAAGCAGCGGCTGAGTTTGCAGAACATGCAAGCCTAGCTGCCTGAGCTGTTGCAGAACTTTCAAGGCAATATTGTGTTGATGATGGTGGTTCATGCCACTTAGTGTTCAAGGGTGAAAGGTTGGAACATCGGCAATCATTTCCTTGAGATGGTAATGGTAATTTTTCTGTTGGCAGGAAGAATTGGAACATGAAATTTAAGGATGCTACCTCTGCTGCTCATGCAGCGGCTGAGTTTGCAGAACATGCAAGCCTAGCTGCCAGAGCTGTTGTTGAACTTTCAAGGCAATATTGTGTTGATGATAGTGGTTCATGCCACTTAGGTTTCAAGGATGAAAGGTTGGAACATAGGCAATCATTTCCTTGAGATGGTAAAGGTAATTTTTCTGTTCGCAGGCAGAATTGGAACATGAAATTTAAAGATGCTACCTCTACTGCTCAAGCAGCGGCTGAGTTTGCAGAACATGCAAGCCTAGCTGCCAGAGCTGTTGTAGAACTTTGAAGGAAATATTGTGTTGATGATGGTGGTTCATGCCACTTAGTTTTCAAGGATGAAAGGTTGGAACATGGGCAATCATTTCCTTGAGATGGTAATGGTAATTTTTCTATTGGCAGGCAGAGTTGGAACATGAAATTTAAGGATGCTACCTCTACAGCTCTAGCAGCGGCTGAGTTTGCAGAAAATGCAAGCCTAGCTGCTAGAGCTGTTGTAGAACTTTAAAGGTAATATTGTGTTGATGATGGTGGTTCATGCCACTTAGTTTTCAAGGATGAAAGGTTGGAACATGGGCAATCATTTCCTTGAGATGGTAATGGTAATTTTTCTATTGGCGGGCAGAGTTGGAACATGAAATTTAAGGATGCTACCTCTGCTGCTCAAGCAGCGGCTGAGTTTGCAGAACATGCAAGCCTAGCTGCCAGAGCTGTTGTAGAACTTTAAAGGCAATATTTTGTTGATGATGGAGGTTCATGCCACTTAGGTTTCAAGGATGAAAGGTTGGAACATGGGCAATCATTTCCTCGAGATGGTAATGGTAATTTTTCTGTTGGCGGGCAGAATTGGAACATGAAATTTAAGGATGCTACCTCTGCTGCTCAAGCAGCGGCTCAGTTTGCAGAACATGCAACCCTAGTTGCTAGAGCTATTGTAGAACTTTCAAGGCAATATTTTGCTGATGATGGTGGTTCATGCCACTTAGGGTTCAAGGATGAAAGGTTGGAACATGGGCAATCATTTCCTTGAGATGGTAATGGTAAATTAGCTTTTGGCAGGCAGAGTTGGAACATAAAATTTAAGGATGCTACCTCTGTTGCTCAAGCAGCGGCTGAGTTTGCAGAACATGCAAGCCTAGCTGCCAGAGCTGTTGTAGAACTTTAAAGGCAATATTGTGTTGATGATGGTGGTTCATGCCACTTAGGTTTCAAGGATGAAAGGTTGGAACATGGGCAATCATTTCCTTGAGATGGTAATGGTAATTTTTCTGTTGGCAGGCAGAATTGGAACATGAAATTTAAGGATGCAACCTCTGTTGCTCAAGCAGCGGCTGAGTTTGCAGAACATGCAAGCCTAGCTGCCTGAGCTGTTGTAGAACTTTCAAGGCAATATTGTGTTGATGATAGTGGTTCATGCCACTTAGGTTTCAAGGATGAAAGGTTGGAACATAGGCAATCATTTCCTTGAGATGGTAAAGGTAATTTTTCTGTTCGCAGGCAGAATTGGAACATGAAATTTAAAGATGCTACCTCTACTGCTCAAGCAGCGGCTGAGTTTGCAGAACATGCAAGCCTAGCTGCCAGAGCTATTGTAGAACTTTGAAGGAAATATTGTGTTGATGATGGTGGTTCATGCCACTTAGTTTTCAAGGATGAAAGGTTGGAACATGGGCAATCATTTCCTTGAGATGGTAATGGTAATTTTTCTATTGGCAGGCAGAGTTGGAACATGAAATTTAAGGATGCTACCTCTACAGCTCTAGCAGCGGCTGAGTTTGCAGAAAATGCAAGCCTAGCTGCTAGAGCTGTTGTAGAACTTTAAAGGTAATATTGTGTTGATGATGGTGGTTCATGCCACTTAGTTTTCAAGGATGAAAGGTTGGAACATGGGCAATCATTTCCTTGAGATGGTAATGGTAATTTTTCTATTGGCGGGCAGAGTTGGAACATGAAATTTAAGGATGCTACCTCTGCTGCTCAAGCAGCGGCTGAGTTTGCAGAACATGCAAGCCTAGCTGCCAGAGCTGTTGTAGAACTTTAAAGGCAATATTTTGTTGATGATGGAGGTTCATGCCACTTAGGTTTCAAGGATGAAAGGTTGGAACATGGGCAATCATTTCCTCGAGATGGTAATGGTAATTTTTCTGTTGGCGGGCAGAATTGGAACATGAAATTTAAGGATGCTACCTCTGCTGCTCAAGCAGCGGCTCAGTTTGCAGAACATGCAACCCTAGTTGCTAGAGCTATTGTAGAACTTTCAAGGCAATATTTTGCTGATGATGGTGGTTCATGCCACTTAGGGTTCAAGGATGAAAGGTTGGAACATGGGCAATCATTTCCTTGAGATGGTAATGGTAAATTAGCTTTTGGCAGGCAGAGTTGGAACATAAAATTTAAGGATGCTACCTCTGTTGCTCAAGCAGCGGCTGAGTTTGCAGAACATGCAAGCCTAGCTGCCAGAGCTGTTGTAGAACTTTAAAGGCAATATTGTGTTGATGATGGTGGTTCATGCCACTTAGGTTTCAAGGATGAAAGGTTGGAACATGGGCAATCATTTCCTTGAGATGGTAATGGTAATTTTTCTGTTGGCAGGCAGAATTGGAACATGAAATTTAAGGATGCAACCTCTGTTGCTCAAGCAGCGGCTGAGTTTGCAGAACATGCAAGCCTAGCTGCCTGAGCTGTTGTAGAACTTTCAAGGCAATATTGTGTTGATGATAGTGGTTCATGCCACTTAGGTTTCAAGGATGAAAGGTTGGAACATGGCCAATCATTTCCTTGAGATGGTAATGGTAATTTTTCAGTTGGCAGGCAGAATTGGAACATGAAATTTAAGGATGCTACCTCTGCTGCTCAAGCAGCGGCTGAGTTTGCAGAACATGCAAGCCTAGCTGCCAGAGCAGTTGTAGAACTTTAAAGGCAATATTGTGTTGATGATGGTGGTTCATGCCACTTAGGTTTCAAGGATGAAAGGTTGGAACATGGGCAATCATTTCCTGGAGATGGTAATGGTAAATTTGCTATTGGCAGGATGAATTGGAACATGAAATTTAAGGATGCTACCTCTGCTGCTCAAGCAGCGGCTGAGTTTGTAGAACATGCAAGCCTAGCTGCCACAGCTGTTGGAGAACTTTCAAGGCAATATTGTGTTGATGATGGTGGTTCATGCCACTTAGGTTTCAAGGATGAAAGGTTGGAACATAGGCAATCATTTCCTTGAGATGGTAATGGTAATTTTTCTGTTGGCAGGCAGAATTGGAACATGAAATTTAAGGATGCTACCTCTGCTGCTCAAGCAGCGGCTGAGTTTGCAGAACATGCAAGCCTAGCTGCCAGAGCTGTTGTAGAACTTTCAAGGCAATATTGTTTTGATGATAGTGGTTCATGCCACTATCGTTTCAAGGATGAAAGGTTGGAACATGGGCAATCATTTCCTTGAGATGGTAATGGTAATTTTTCTGTTGGCAGGAAGAATTGGAACATGAAATTTAAGGATGTTACCTCTGCTGCTCAAGCAGCGGCTGAGTTTGCAGAACATGCAAGCCTAGCTGCCTGAGCTGTTGCAGAACTTTCAAGGCAATATTGTGTTGATGATGGTGGTTCATGCCACTTAGTGTTCAAGGGTGAAAGGTTGGAACATCGGCAATCATTTCCTTGAGATGGTAATGGTAATTTTTCTGTTGGCAGGAAGAATTGGAACATGAAATTTAAGGATGCTACCTCTGCTGCTCATGCAGCGGCTGAGTTTGCAGAACATGCAAGCCTAGCTGCCAGAGCTGTTGTTGAACTTTCAAGGCAATATTGTGTTGATGATAGTGGTTCATGCCACTTAGGTTTCAAGGATGAAAGGTTGGAACATAGGCAATCATTTCCTTGAGATGGTAAAGGTAATTTTTCTGTTCGCAGGCAGAATTGGAACATGAAATTTAAAGATGCTACCTCTACTGCTCAAGCAGCGGCTGAGTTTGCAGAACATGCAAGCCTAGCTGCCAGAGCTGTTGTAGAACTTTGAAGGAAATATTGTGTTGATGATGGTGGTTCATGCCACTTAGTTTTCAAGGATGAAAGGTTGGAACATGGGCAATCATTTCCTTGAGATGGTAATGGTAATTTTTCTATTGGCAGGCAGAGTTGGAACATGAAATTTAAGGATGCTACCTCTACAGCTCTAGCAGCGGCTGAGTTTGCAGAAAATGCAAGCCTAGCTGCTAGAGCTGTTGTAGAACTTTAAAGGTAATATTGTGTTGATGATGGTGGTTCATGCCACTTAGTTTTCAAGGATGAAAGGTTGGAACATGGGCAATCATTTCCTTGAGATGGTAATGGTAATTTTTCTATTGGCGGGCAGAGTTGGAACATGAAATTTAAGGATGCTACCTCTGCTGCTCAAGCAGCGGCTGAGTTTGCAGAACATGCAAGCCTAGCTGCCAGAGCTGTTGTAGAACTTTAAAGGCAATATTTTGTTGATGATGGAGGTTCATGCCACTTAGGTTTCAAGGATGAAAGGTTGGAACATGGGCAATCATTTCCTCGAGATGGTAATGGTAATTTTTCTGTTGGCGGGCAGAATTGGAACATGAAATTTAAGGATGCTACCTCTGCTGCTCAAGCAGCGGCTCAGTTTGCAGAACATGCAACCCTAGTTGCTAGAGCTATTGTAGAACTTTCAAGGCAATATTTTGCTGATGATGGTGGTTCATGCCACTTAGGGTTCAAGGATGAAAGGTTGGAACATGGGCAATCATTTCCTTGAGATGGTAATGGTAAATTAGCTTTTGGCAGGCAGAGTTGGAACATAAAATTTAAGGATGCTACCTCTGTTGCTCAAGCAGCGGCTGAGTTTGCAGAACATGCAAGCCTAGCTGCCAGAGCTGTTGTAGAACTTTAAAGGCAATATTGTGTTGATGATGGTGGTTCATGCCACTTAGGTTTCAAGGATGAAAGGTTGGAACATGGGCAATCATTTCCTTGAGATGGTAATGGTAATTTTTCTGTTGGCAGGCAGAATTGGAACATGAAATTTAAGGATGCAACCTCTGTTGCTCAAGCAGCGGCTGAGTTTGCAGAACATGCAAGCCTAGCTGCCTGAGCTGTTGTAGAACTTTCAAGGCAATATTGTGTTGATGATAGTGGTTCATGCCACTTAGGTTTCAAGGATGAAAGGTTGGAACATGGCCAATCATTTCCTTGAGATGGTAATGGTAATTTTTCAGTTGGCAGGCAGAATTGGAACATGAAATTTAAGGATGCTACCTCTGCTGCTCAAGCAGCGGCTGAGTTTGCAGAACATGCAAGCCTAGCTGCCAGAGCAGTTGTAGAACTTTAAAGGCAATATTGTGTTGATGATGGTGGTTCATGCCACTTAGGTTTCAAGGATGAAAGGTTGGAACATGGGCAATCATTTCCTGGAGATGGTAATGGTAAATTTGCTATTGGCAGGATGAATTGGAACATGAAATTTAAGGATGCTACCTCTGCTGCTCAAGCAGCGGCTGAGTTTGTAGAACATGCAAGCCTAGCTGCCACAGCTGTTGGAGAACTTTCAAGGCAATATTGTGTTGATGATGGTGGTTCATGCCACTTAGGTTTCAAGGATGAAAGGTTGGAACATAGGCAATCATTTCCTTGAGATGGTAATGGTAATTTTTCTGTTGGCAGGCAGAATTGGAACATGAAATTTAAGGATGCTACCTCTACTGCTCAAGCAGCGGCTGAGTTTGCAGAACATGCAAGCCTAGCTGCCAGAGCTGTTGTAGAACTTTCAAGGCAATATTGTTTTGATGATAGTGGTTCATGCCACTATCGTTTCAAGGATGAAAGGTTGGAACATGGGCAATCATTTCCTTGAGATGGTAATGGTAATTTTTCTGTTGGCAGGAAGAATTGGAACATGAAATTTAAGGATGTTACCTCTGCTGCTCAAGCAGCGGCTGAGTTTGCAGAACATGCAAGCCTAGCTGCCTGAGCTGTTGCAGAACTTTCAAGGCAATATTGTGTTGATGATGGTGGTTCATGCCACTTAGTGTTCAAGGGTGAAAGGTTGGAACATCGGCAATCATTTCCTTGAGATGGTAATGGAAATTTTTCTGTTGGCAGGAAGAATTGGAACATGAAATTTAAGGATGCTACCTCTGCTGCTCATGCAGCGGCTGAGTTTGCAGAACATGCAAGCCTAGCTGCCAGAGCTGTTGTTGAACTTTCAAGGCAATATTGTGTTGATGATAGTGGTTCATGCCACTTAGGTTTCAAGGATGAAAGGTTGGAACATAGGCAATCATTTCCTTGAGATGGTAAAGGTAATTTTTCTGTTCGCAGGCAGAATTGGAACATGAAATTTAAAGATGCTACCTCTACTGCTCAAGCAGCGGCTGAGTTTGCAGAACATGCAAGCCTAGCTGCCAGAGCTGTTGTAGAACTTTGAAGGAAATATTGTGTTGATGATGGTGGTTCATGCCACTTAGTTTTCAAGGATGAAAGGTTGGAACATGGGCAATCATTTCCTTGAGATGGTAATGGTAATTTTTCTATTGGCAGGCAGAGTTGGAACATGAAATTTAAGGATGCTACCTCTACAGCTCTAGCAGCGGCTGAGTTTGCAGAAAATGCAAGCCTAGCTGCTAGAGCTGTTGTAGAACTTTAAAGGTAATATTGTGTTGATGATGGTGGTTCATGCCACTTAGTTTTCAAGGATGAAAGGTTGGAACATGGGCAATCATTTCCTTGAGATGGTAATGGTAATTTTTCTATTGGCGGGCAGAGTTGGAACATGAAATTTAAGGATGCTACCTCTGCTGCTCAAGCAGCGGCTGAGTTTGCAGAACATGCAAGCCTAGCTGCCAGAGCTGTTGTAGAACTTTAAAGGCAATATTTTGTTGATGATGGAGGTTCATGCCACTTAGGTTTCAAGGATGAAAGGTTGGAACATGGGCAATCATTTCCTCGAGATGGTAATGGTAATTTTTCTGTTGGCGGGCAGAATTGGAACATGAAATTTAAGGATGCTACCTCTGCTGCTCAAGCAGCGGCTCTGTTTGCAGAACATGCAACCCTAGCTGCTAGAGCTATTGTAGAACTTTCAAGGCAATATTTTGCTGATGATGGTGGTTCATGCCACTTAGGGTTCAAGGATGAAAGGTTGGAACATGGGCAATCATTTCCTTGAGATGGTAATGGTAAATTAGCTATTGGCAGGCAGAGTTGGAACATAAAATTTAAGGATGCTACCTCTGCTGCTCAAGCAGCGGCTGAGTTTGCAGAACATGCAAGCCTAGCTGCCAGAGCTGTTGTAGAACTTTAAAGGCAATATTGTGTTGATGATGGTGGTTCATGCCACTTAGGTTTCAAGGATGAAAGGTTGGAACATGGGCAATCATTTCCTTGAGATGGTAATGGTAATTTTTCTGTTGGCAGGCAGAATTGGAACATGAAATTTAAGGATGCTACCTCTGTTGCTCAAGCAGCGGCTGAGTTTGCAGAACATGCAAGCCTAGCTGCCTGAGCTGTTGTAGAACTTTCAAGGCAATATTGTGTTGATGATAGTGGTTCATGCCACTTAGGTTTCAAGGATGAAAGGTTGGAACATGGCCAATCATTTCCTTGAGATGGTAATGGTAATTTTTCTGTTGGTAGGCAGAATTGGAACATGAAATTTAAGGATGCTACCTCTGCTGCTCAAGCAGCGGCTGAGTTTGCAGAACATGCAAGCCTAGCTGCCAGAGCAGTTGCAGAACTTTAAAGGCAATATTATGTTGATGATGGTGGTTCATGCCACTTAGGTTTCAAGGATGAAAGGTTGGAACATGGGCAATCATTTCCTGGAGATGGTAATGGTAAATTTGCTATTGGCAGGATGAATTGGAACATGAAATTTAAGGATGCTACCTCTGCTGCTCAAGCAGCGGCTGAGTTTGCAGAACATGCAAGCCTAGCTGCCACAGCTGTTGGAGAACTTTCAAGGCAATATTGTGTTGATGATGGTGGTTCATGCCACTTAGGTTTCAAGGATGAAAGGTTGGAACATAGGCAATCATTTCCTTGAGATGGTAATGGTAATTTTTCTGTTGGCAGGCAGAATTGGAACATGAAATTTAAGGATGCTACCTCTGCTGCTCAAGCAGCGGCTGAGTTTGCAGAACATGCAAGCCTAGCTGCCAGAGCTGTTGTAGAACTTTCAAGGCAATATTGTGTTGATGATAGTGGTTCATGCCACTATCGTTTCAAGGATGAAAGGTTGGAACATGGGCAATCATTTCCTTGGGATGGTAATGGTAATTTTTCTGTTGGCAGGCAGAATTGGAACATGAAATTTAAGGATGTTACCTCTGCTGCTCAAGCAGCGGCTGAGTTTGCAGAACATGCAAGCCTAGCTGCCTGAGCTGTTGTAGAACTTTCAAGGCAATATTGTGTTGATGATGGTGGTTCATGCCACTTAGTGTTCAAGGGTGAAAGGTTGGAACATCGGCAATCATTTCCTTGAGATGGTAATGGTAATTTTTCTGTTGGCAGGAAGAATTGGAACATGAAATTTAAGGATGCTACCTCTGCTGCTCATGCAGCGGCTGAGTTTGCAGAACATGCAAGCCTAGCTGCCAGAGCTGTTGTTGAACTTTCAAGGCAATATTGTGTTGATGATAGTCGTTCATGCCACTTAGGTTTCAAGGATGAAAGGTTGGAACATAGGCAATCATTTCCTTGAGATGGTAAAGGTAATTTTTCTGTTAGCAGGCAGAATTGGAACATGAAATTTAAAGATACTACCTCTACTGCTCAAGCAGCGGCTGAGTTTGCAGAACATGCAAGCCTAGCTGCCAGAGCTGTTGTAGAACTTTGAAGGAAATATTGTGTTGATGATGGTGGTTCATGCCACTTAGGTTTCAAGGATGAAACGTTGGAATATGGGCAATCATTTCCTGGAGATGGTAATGGTAAATTTGCTATTGGCAGGCAAAATTGGAACATGAAATTTAAGGATGCTACCTCTGCTGCTCAAGCAGCGGCTGAGTTTGCAGAACATGCAAGCCTAGCTGCCAGAGCTGTTGGAGAACTTTCAAGGCAATATTGTGTTGATGATGGTGGTTCATGCCACTTAGGCTTCAAGGATGAAAGGTTGGAACATGGGCAATCATTTCCTGGAGATGGTAATGGTAATTTTTCTGTTGGCGGGCAGAATTGGAACATGAAATTTAAGGATGCTACCTCTACTGCTCAAGCAGCGGCTCAGTTTGCATAACATGCAAGCCTCGCTGCCAGAGCTGTTGGAGAACTTTCAAGGCAATATTGTGATGATGATGGTGGTTCATGCCACTTAGGTTTCAAGGGTGAAAGGTTGGAACATGGGCAATCATTTCCTAGAGATGGTAATGGTAAATTTGCTATTGGCAGGCAGAATTGGAACATGAAATTTTAGAATTCTAACTCTGCTGCTCAAGCAGCGGCTGAGTTTGCAGAACATGCAAGCCTAGCTGCCAGAGCTGTTGTAGAACTTTCAAGGCAATATTTTGTTGATGATGGTGGTTCATGCCACTTAGGTTTAAAGGATGAAAGGTTGGAACATCGGCAATCATTTCCTTGAGATGGTAATGGTAATTTTTCTGTTGGCAGGCAGAATTGGAACATGAAATTTAAGGATGCTACCTCTGCTGCTCAAGCAGCGGCTGAGTTTGCAAGAACATGCAAGCCTAGCTGCCAGAGCTGTTGTAGAACTTTCAAGGCAATATTGTGTTGATGATAGTGGTTCATGCCACTTAGGTTTCAAGGATGAAAGGTTGGAACATGGGCAATCATTTCCTTGAGATGGTAATGGTAATTTTTCTATTGGCAGGAAGAATTGGAACATGAAATTTAAGGATGCTACCTCTGCTGCTCAAGCAGCGGCTGAGTTTGCAGAACATGCAAGCCTAGCTGCCAGAGCTGTTATAGAACTTTAAAGACAATATTGTGTTGATGATGGTAGTTCATGCCACTTAGGTTTCAAGGATGAAAGGTCTGAACATCGGCAATCATTTCCTTGAGATGGTAATGGTAATTTTTCTGTTGGCAGGCAGAATTGGAACATGAAATTTAAGGATGCTACCTCTACTGCTCAAGCAGCGGCTGAGATTGTAGAACATGCAAGCTTAGCTGCCAGAGCTGTTGTAGAACTTTAAAAGCAATATTGTGTTGATGATGGTGGTTCATGCCACTTAGGTTTTATAGGATGAAAGGCTGGAACATCGGCAATCATTTCCTTGAGATGGTAATGGTAATTTTTCTGTTGGCAGGCAGAATTGGAACATGAAATTTAAGGATGCTACCTCTGCTGCTCAAGCAGCGGCTGAGTTTGCAGAACATGCAAGCCTTGCTGCCAGAGCTGTTGTAGAACTTTAAAGGCAATATTGTGTTGATGATGGTGGTTCATGCCACTTAGGTTTCAAGGATGAAAGGTTGGAACATGGGCAATCATTTCCTGGAGATGGTAATGGTAATTTTTCTGTTGGCAGGCAGAATTGGAACATGAAATTTAAGGATGCTACCTCTGCTGCTCAAGCAGCGGCTGAGTTTGCAGAACATGCAAGCCTAGCTGCCAGAGCTGTTGTAGAACTTTAAAGGCAATATTGTATTGATGATAGTGGTTCATGCCACTTAGGTTTCAAGGATGAAAGGTTGGAACATGGGCAATCATTTCTTGGAGATGGTAATGGTAATTTTTCTGTTGGCAGGCAGATTTGGAACATGAAATTTATGGATGCTACCTCTGCTGCTCAAGCAGCGGCTGAGTTTGCAGAACATGCAAGCCTATCTGCCAGAGCTGTTGGAGAACTTTCAAGGCAATATTGTGTTGATGATGGTGGTTCATGCCACTTAGGTTTCAAAGATGAAAGGTTGGAACATGGGCAATCATTTCCTGGAGATGGTAATGGTAATTTTTCTGTTGGCAGGCAGAATTGGAACATGAAATTTAAGGATGCTACCTCTGCTGCTCAAGCAGCGGCTGAGTTTGCAGAACATGCAAGCCTTGCTGCCAGAGCTGTTGTAGAACTTTAAAGGCAATATTGTGTTGATGATGGTGGTTCATGCCACTTAGGTTTCAAGGATGAAAGGTTGGAACATGGGCAAATCATTTCCTAGAGATGGTAATGGTAATTTTCTGTTGGCAGGCAGAATTGGAACATGAAATTTAAAGATGCTACCTCTGCTGCTCAAGCAGCGGCTGAGTTTGCAGAACATGCAAGCCTTGCTGCCAGAGCTGTTGTAGAACTTTAAAGGCAATATTGTGTTGAGGATGGTGGTTCATGCCACTTAGGTTTCAAGGATGAAAGGTTGGAACATGGGCAATCATTTCCTGGAGATGGTAATGGTACTTTTTCTGTTGGCAGGCAGAATTGGAACATGAAATTTAAGGATGCTACCTCTGCTGCTCAAGCAGCGGCTGAGTTTGCAGAACATGCAAGCCTTGCTGCCAGAGCTGTTGTAGAACTTTAAAGGCAACATTGTGTTGAGGATGGTGGTTCATGCCACTTAGGTTTCAAGGATGAAAGGTTGGAACATGGGCATTCATTTTCTGGAGATGGTAATGGTAATTATTCTGTTGGCAGGCAGAATTGAAACATGAAATTTAAGGATGCTACCTCTGCTGCTCAAGCAGCGGCTGAGTTTGCAGAACATGCAAGCCTAGCTGCCAGAGCTGTTGTAGAACTTTAAAGGCAATATTGTGTTGATGATAGTGGTTCATGCCACTTAGGTTTCAAGGATGAAAGGTTGGAACATGGGCAATCATTTCCTGGAGATGGTAATGGTAATTTTTCTGTTGGCAGGCAGAATTGGAACATGAAATTTATGGATGCTACCTCTGCTGCTCAAGCAGCGGCTGAGTTTGCAGAACATGCAAGCCTATCTGCCAGAGCTGTTGGAGAACTTTCAAGGCAATATTGTGTTGATGATGGTGGTTCATGCCACTTAGGTTTCAAAGATAAAAGGTTGGAACATGGGCAATCATTTCCTTGAGATGGTAATGGTAATTTTTCTGTTGGCACGCAGAATTGGAACATGAAATTTAAGGATGCTACCTCTGCTGCTCAAGCAGCGGCTGAGTTTGCAGAACAAGCAAGCCTAGCTGCCAGAGCTGTTGTAGAACTTTAAAGGCAATATTGTGTTGATGATAGTGCTTCATGCCACTTAGGTTTCAGGGATGAAAGGTTGGAACATGGGCAATCATTTCCTGGAGATGTTAATGGTAATTTTTCTGTTGGCAGGCAGAATTGGAACATGAAATTTATGGATGCTACCTCTGCTGCTCAAGCAGTGGCTGAGTTTGCAGAATATGCAAGCCTAGCTGCCAGAGCTGTTGTAGAACTTTAAAGGCAATATTGTGTTGATGATGCTGGTTCATGCCACTTAGGTTTCAAGGATGAAAGGTTGGAACATGGGCAATCATTTCCTGGAGATGGTAATGGTAATTTTCTGTTGGCAGGCAGAATTGGAACATGAAATTTAAGGATGCTACCTCTGCTGCTCAAGCAGCGGCTGAGTTTGCAGAACATGCAAGCCTTGCTGCCAGAGCTGTTGTAGAACTTTAAAGGCAATATTGTGTTGAGGATGGTGGTTCATGCCACTTAGGATTCAAGGATGAAAGGTTGGAACATGAGCAATCATTTCCTGGAGATGGTAATGGTAATTATTCTGTTGGCAGGCAGAATTGAAACATGAAATTTAAGGATGCTACCTCTGCTGCTCAAGCAGTGGCTGAGTTTGCAGAACATGCAAGCCTAGCTGCCAGAGCTGTTGTAGAACTTTAAAGGCAATATTGTGTTGATGATAGTGGTTCATGCCACTTAGGTTTCAAGGATGAAAGGTTGGAACATGGGCAATCATTTCCTGGAGATGGTAATGGTAATTTTTCTGTTGGCAGGCAGAATTGGAACATGAAATTTAAGGATGCTACCTCTGCTGCTCAAGCAGCAGCTGAGTTTGCAGAACATGCAAGCCTAGCTGCCAGAGCTGTTGTAGAACTTTAAAGGCAATATTGTATTGATGATAGTGGTTCATGCCACTTAGGTTTCAAGGATGAAAGGTTGGAACATGGGCAATCATTTCTTGGAGATGGTAATGGTAATTTATCTGTTGGCAGGCAGATTTGGAACATGAAATTTATGGATGCTACCTCTGCTGCTCAAGCAGCGGCTGAGTTTGCAGAACATGCAAGCCTATCTGCCAGAGCTGTTGGAGAACTTTCAAGGCAATATTGTGTTGATGATGGTGGTTCATGCCACTTAGGTTTCAAAGATGAAAGGTTGGAACATGGGCAATCATTTCCTGGAGATGGTAATGGTAATTTTTCTGTTGGCAGGCAGAATTGGAACATGAAATTTAAGGATGCTACCTCTGCTGCTCAAGCAGCGGCTGAGTTTGCAGAACATGCAAGCCTTGCTGCCAGAGCTGTTGTAGAACTTTAAAGGCAATATTGTGTTGATGATGGTGGTTCATGCCACTTAGGTTTCAAGGATGAAAGGTTGGAACATGGGCAATCATTTCCTGGAGATGGTAATGGTAATTATTCTGTTGGCAGGCAGAATTGAAACATGAAATTTAAGGATGCTACCTCTGCTGCTCAAGCAGCGGCTGAGTTTGCAGAACATGCAAGCCTAGCTGCCAGAGCTGTTGTAGAACTTTAAAGGCAATATTGTGTTGATGATAGTGGTTCATGCCACTTAGGTTTCAAGGATGAAAGGTTGGAACATGGGCAATCATTTCCTGGAGATGGTAATGGTAATTTTTCTGTTGGCAGGCAGAGTTGGAACATGAAATTTATGGATGCTACCTCTGCTGCTCAAGCAGCGGCTGAGTTTGCAGAACATGCAAGCCTATCTGCCAGAGCTGTTGGAGAACTTTCAAGGCAATATTGTGTTGATGATGGTGGTTCATGCCACTTAGGTTTCAAAGATAAAAGGTTGGAACATGGGCAATCATTTCCTTCAGATGGTAATGGTAATTTTTCTGTTGGCACGCAGAATTGGAACATGAAATTTAAGGATGCTACCTCTGCTGCTCAAGCAGCGGCTGAGTTTGCAGAACAAGCAAGCCTAGCTGCCAGAGCTGTTGTAGAACTTTAAAGGCAATATTGTGTTGATGATAGTGCTTCATGCCACTTAGGTTTCAGGGATGAAAGGTTGGAACATGGGCAATCATTTCCTGGAGATGTTAATGGTAATTTTTCTGTTGGCAGGCAGAATTGGAACATGAAATTTATGGATGCTACCTCTGCTGCTCAAGCAGCGGCTGAGTTTGCAGAATATGCAAGCCTAGCTGCCAGAGCTGTTGTAGAACTTTAAAGGCAATATTGTGTTGATGATGGTGGTTCATGCCACTTAGGTTTCAAGGATGAAAGGTTGGAACATGGGCAATCATTTCCTGGAGATGGTAATGGTAATTTTTCTGTTGGCAGGCAGAATTGGAACATGAAATTTAAGGATGCTACCTCTGCTGCTCAAGCAGCGGCTGAGTTTGCAGAACATGCAAGCCTTGCTGCCAGAGATGTTGTAGAACTTTAAAGGCAATATTGTGTTGATGATGGTGGTTCATGCCACTTAGGTTTCAAGGATGAAAGGTTGGAACATGGGCAATCATTTCCTAGAGATGGTAATGGTAATTTTTCTGTTGACAGGTAGAATTGGAACATGAAATTTAAGGATACTACCTCTGCTGCTCAAGCAGCGACTGAGTATGCAGAACATGCAATCCTAAATGCAAGAGCTGTTGTAGAACTTTCAAGGTTATATTGTGTTGATGATATTGGTTCATGCCACTTAATTTTCAATGATGAATGGTTGGAACATGGGCAATTATTTTCTGGAGATGGTAATGGTAGTTTTTCTGTTGGCAAGCAGAATTGGAACATGAAATTTAAGGATGCTACCTCTGCTGCTCAAGCAGCGGCTGAGTTTGCAGAACATGCAAGCCTATCTGCCAGAGCTGTTGGAGAACTTTCAAGGCAATATTGTGTTGATGATGGTGGTTCATGCCACTGAGGTTTCAAGGATGAAAGGTTGGAACATGGGCAATCATTTCCTAGAGATGTGAATGGTTATTTTTCTGTTTGCAGGCAGAATTGGAACATGAAATTTAAGGATGCTACCTCTGCTGCTCAAGCAGCGGCTGAGTTTGCAGAACATGCAAGCCTAGCTGCCAGAGCTGTTGTAGAACTTTCAAGGCAATATTGTGTTGATGATGGTGGTTCATGCCACTTAGGTTTCAAGGATGAAAGGTTGGAACATGGGCAATCATTTCCTAGAGATGGTAATGGTAATTTTTCTGTTGACAGGCAGAATGGGAACATGAAATTTAAGGACACTACCTCTGCTGCTCAAGCAGCGGCTGAGTTTGCAGAACATGCAAGCCTAAATGCAAGAGCTGTTGTAGAACTTTCAAGGTTATATTGTGTTGATGATATTGGTTCATGCCACTTAGTTTTCAGTGATGAATGGTTGGAACATGGGAAATTATTTCCTGGAGATGGTAATGGTAATTTTTCTGTTGGCAGGCAGAATTGGAACATGAAATTTAAGGATGCTACCTCTGCTGCTCAAGCAGTGGCTGAGTTTGCAGAACATGCAAGCCTTGCTGCCAGAGCTGTTGTAGAACTTTAAAGGCAATATTGTGTTGATGATGGTGGTTCATGCCACTTAGGTTTCAAGGATGAAAGGTTGGAACATGGGCAATCATTTCCTGGAGATGGTAATGGTAATTTTTCTGTTGGCAGGCAGAATTGGAACATGAAATTTATGGATGCTACCTCTGCTGCTCAAGCAGCGGCTGAGTTTGCAGAATATGCAAGCCTAGCTGCCAGAGCTGTTATAGAACTTTCAAGGCAATATTGTGTTGATGATAGTGGTTCATGCCACTTAGGTTTCAAGGATGAAAGGTTGGAACATGGGCAATCATTTCCTAGAGATGGTAATGGTAATTTTTCTATTGGCAGGTAGAATTGGAACATGAAATTTAAGGATGCTACCTCTGATGCTGAAGCAGCGGCTGAGTTTGCAGAACATGCAAGCCTTGTTGCCAGAGCTATTGTAGAACTTTAAAGGCAATATTGTGTTGATGATGGTGGTTCATGCCACTTAGGTTTCAAGAATGAAAGGTTGGAACATGGGCAATCATTTCCTGGAGATGGTAATGGTAATTTTTCTGTTGGCAGGCAGAATTGGAACATGAAATTTATGGATGCTACCTCTGCTGCTCAAGCAGCGGCTGAGTTTGCAGAAATTGCAAGCCTAGCTGCCAGAGCTGTTGTACAACTTTCAAGGCAATATTGTGTTGATGATAGTGGTTCATGCCACTTAGGTTTCAAGGATGAAAGGTTGGAACATGGGCAATCATTTCCTGGAGATGGTAATGGTAATTTTTCTGTTGGCAGGCTGAATTGGAACATGAAATTTATGGATGCTACCTCTGCTGCTGAAGCAGCGGCTGAGTTTGCAGAACATGCAAGCCTATCTGCCAGAGCTGTTGTAGAACTTTCAAGGCAATATTGAGTTGATGATGGTGGTTCATGCCACTTAGGTTTCAGGGATGAAAGGTTTAAACATGGGCAATCATTTCCTAGAGATGTTAATGGTAATTTTTCTATTGGCAGGCAGAATTGGAACATGAAATTTATGGATGCTACCTCTGCTGCTCAAGCAGCGGCTGAGTTTGCAGAATATGCAAGCCTAGCTGCCAGAGCTGTTGTAGAACTTTCAAGGCAATATTGTGTTGATGATAGTGGTTCATGCCACTTAGGTTTCAGGGATGAAAGGTTTAAACATGGGCAATCATTTCCTAGAGATGTTAATGGTAATTTTTCTGTTGGCAGGCCGAATTGGAACATTAAATTTAAGGATGCTACCTCTGCTGCTCAAGCAGCGGCTGAGTTTACAGAACATGCAAGCCTAGCTGCCAGAGCTGTTGTAGAACTTTCAAGGCAATATTGTGTTGATGATGGTGGTTCATGCCACTTAGGTTTCAAGGATGAAAGGTTGGAACATGGGCAATCATTTCCTAGAGATGGTAATGGTAATTTTTCTGTTGGCAGGCAGAATTGGAACATGAAATTTAAGGATGCTACCTCTGCTGCTCAAGCAGCGGCTGAGTTTGTAGAACATGCAAGCCTAGCTGCCATAGCTGTTGTAGAATTTTAAAGGCAATATTGTGTTGATGATGGTGGTTCATGCCACTTAGGTTTCAAGGATGAAAGGTTGGAACATGGGCAATCATTTCCTAGAGATGGTAACGGTAATTTTTCTGTTGGCAGGCGCAGAATTGGAACATGAAATTTATGGATGCTACCTCTGCTGCTCAAGCAGCGGCTGAGTTTGCAGAATATGCAAGCCTAGCTGCCAGAGCTGTTGTAGAACTTTAAAGGCAATATTGTGTTGATGATGGTGGTTCATGCCACTTAGGTTTCAAGGATGAAAGGTTGGAACAAGGGCAATCATTTCCTAGAAATGGTAATGGTAATTTTTCTGTTTGCAGGCGAAATTGGAACATGAAATTTAAGGATGCTACCTTTGCTGCTCAAGCAGCGGCTGAGTTTGCATAACATTCAAGCCTAGGTGCCAGAGTTGTTGTAGAACTTTCAAGGCAATATTGAGTTGATGATGGTGGTTCATGCCACTTAGGTTTCAGGGATGAAAGGTTTAAACATGGGCAATCATTTCCTAGAGATGTTAATGGTAATTTTTCTGTTGGCAGGCAGAATTGGAACATGAAATTTATGGATGCTACCTCTGCTGCTCAAGCAGCGGCTGAGTTTGCAGAAATTGCAAGCCTAGCTGCCAGAGCTGTTGTAGAACTTTCAAGGCAATATTGTGTTGATGATAGTGGTTCATGCCACTTAGGTTTCAAAGATGAAAGGTTGGAACATGGGCAATCATTTCCTGGAGATGGTAATGGTAATTTTTCTGTTGGCAGGCAGAATTGGAACATGAAATTTATGGATGCTACCTCTGCTGCTCAAGCAGCGGCTGAGTTTGCAGAACATGCAAGCCTATCTGCCAGAGCTGTTGTAGAACTTTCAAGGCAATATTGAGTTGATGATGGTGGTTCATGCCACTTAGGTTTCAGGGATGAAAGGTTTAAACATGGGCAATCATTTCCTAGAGATGTTAATGGTAACTTTTCTGTTGGCAGGCAGAATTGGAACATGAAATTTATGGATGCTACCTTTGCTGCTCAAGCAGCGGCTGAGTTTGCAGAATATGCAAGCCTAGCTGCCAGAGCTGTTGTAGAACTTTAAAGGCAATATTGTGTTGATGATGGTGGTTCATGCCACTTAGGTTTCAAGGATGAAAGGTTGGTAGATGGGCAATCATTTCCTGGAGATGGTAATGGTAATTCTTCTGTTGGCAGGCAGAATTGGAACATGAAATTTATGGATGCTACCTCTGCTGCTCAAGCAGCGGCTGAGTTTGCAGAAATTGCAAGCCTAGCTGCCAGAGCTGTTGTAGAACTTTCAAGGCAATATTGTGTTGATGATAGTGGTTCATGCCACTTAGGTTTCAAGGATGAAAGGTTGGAACATGGGCAATCATTTCCTGGAGATGGTAATGGTAATTTTTCTGTTGGCAGGCAGAATTGGAACATGAAATTTATGGATGCTACCTCTGCTGCTCAAGCAGCGGCTGAGTTTGCAGAACATGCAAGCCTATCTGCCAGAGCTGTTGTAGAACTTTCAAGGCAATATTGAGTTGATGATGGTGGTTCATGCCACTTAGGTTTCAGGGATGAAAGGTTTAAACATGAGCAATCATTTCCTAGAGATGTTAATGGTAATTTTTCTGTTGGCAGGCAGAATTGGAACATGAAATTTATGGATGCTACCTCTGCTGCTCAAGCAGCGGCTGAGTTTGCAGAAATTGCAAGCCTAGCTGCCAGAGCTGTTGTAGAACTTTCAAGGCAATATTGAGTTGATGATGGTGGTTCATGCCACTTAGGTTTCAGGGATGAAAGGTTTAAACATGGGCAATCATTTCCTAGAGATGTTAATGGTAATTTTTCTATAGGCAGGCAGAATTGGAACATGAAATTTATGGATGCTACCTCTGCTGCTCATGCAGTGGCTGAGTTTGTAGAATATGCAAGCCTAGCTGCCAGAGCTGTTGTAGAACTTTCAAGGCAATTTTGTGTTGATGATAGTGGTTCATGCCACTTAGGTTTCAGGGATGAAAGGTTTAAACATGGGCAATCATTTCCTAGAGATGTTAATGGTAATTTTTCTGTTGGCAGGCAGAATTGGAACATGAAATTTAAGGATGCTACCTCTGCTGCTCAAGTAGCGGTTGAGTTTGCAGAACATGCATGCCTAACTGCCAGTGCTGTTGTAGAACCTTAAAGGCAATATTTTGTTGATGGTGGTGGTTCATGCCACTTAGTTTTCAAGAATGAAAGGTTGGAACATGGGCAATCATTTCCTGGAGATGGTAATGGTAATTTTTCTATTGGCAGGCAGAATTGGAACATGAAATTAGGGATGCTACCTCTGCTGCTCAAGCAGCGACTGAGTTTGTAGAACATGCAAGCCTAGCTGCCATAGCTGTTGTAGAACTTTAAAGGCAATATTGTGTTGATGATGGTGGTTCATGCCACTTAGGTTTCAAGGATGAAAGGTTGGAACAAGGGCAATCATTTCCTAGAAATGGTAATGGTAATTTTTCTGTTTGCAGGCGAAATTGGAACATGAAATTTAAGGATGCTACCTTTGCTGCTCAAGCAGCGGCTGAGTTTGCATAACATTCAAGCCTAGGTGCCAGAGTTGTTGTAGAACTTTCAAGGCAATATTGAGTTGATGATGGTGGTTCATGCCACTTAGGTTTCAGGGATGAAAGGTTTAAACATGGGCAATCATTTCCTAGAGATGTTAATGGTAATTTTTCGGTTGGCAGGCAGAATTGGAACATGAAATTTATGGATGCTACCTCTGCTGCTCAAGCAGCGGCTGAGTTTGCAGAAATTTCAAGCCTAGCTGCCAGAGCTGTTGTAGAACTTTCAAGGCAATATTGTGTTGATGATAGTGGTTCATGTCACTTAGGTTTCAAAGATGAAAGGTTGGAACATGGGCAATCATTTCCTGGAGATGGTAATGGTAATTTTTCTGTTGGCAGGCAGAATTGGAACATGAAATTTATGGATGCTACCTCTGCTGCTCAAGCAGCGGCTGAGTTTGCAAAACATGCAAGCCTATCTTCCAGAGCTGTTGTAGAACTTTCAAGGCAATATCGAGTTGATGATGGTGGTTCATGCCACTTAGGTTTCAGGGATGAAAGGTTTAAACATGGGCAATCATTTCCTAGAGATGTTAATGGTAACTTTTCTGTTGGCAGGCAGAATTGGAACATGAAATTTATGGATGCTACCTTTGCTGCTCAAGCAGCGGCTGAGTTTGCAGAATATGCAAGCCTAGCTGCCAGAGCTGTTGTAGAACTTTAAAGGCAATATTGTGTTGATGATGGTGGTTCATGCCACTTAGGTTTCAAGGATGAAAGGTTGGTAGATGGGCAATCATTTCCTGGAGATGGTAATGGTAATTCTTCTGTTGGCAGGCAGAATTGGAACATGAAATTTATGGATGCTACCTCTGCTGCTCAAGCAGCGGCTGAGTTTGCAGAAATTGCAAGCCTAGCTGCCAGAGCTGTTGTAGAACTTTCAAGGCAATATTGTGTTGATGATAGTGGTTCATGCCACTTAGGTTTCAAGGATAAAAGGTTGGAACATGGGCAATCATTTCCTGGAGATGGTAATGGTAATTTTTCTGTTGGCAGGCAGAATTGGAACATGAAATTTATGGATGCTACCTCTGCTGCTCAAGCAGCGGCTGAGTTTGCAGAACATGCAAGCCTATCTGCCAGAGCTGTTGTAGAACTTTCAAGGCAATATTGAGTTGATGATGGTGGTTCATGCCACTTAGGTTTCAGGGACGAAAGGTTTAAACATGAGCAATCATTTCCTAGAGATGTTAATGGTAATTTTTCTGTTGGCAGGCAGAATTGGAACATGAAATTTATGGATGCTACCTCTGCTGCTCAAGCAGCGGCTGAGTTTGCAGAAATTGCAAGCCTAGCTGCCAGAGCTGTTGTAGAACTTTCAAGGCAATATTGTGTTGATGATAGTGGTTCATGCCACTTAGGTTTCAAGGATGAAAGGTTGGAACATGGGCAATCATTTCCTGG
This sequence comes from Nicotiana tomentosiformis, assembly GCF_000390325.3. NCBI lineage: Eukaryota > Viridiplantae > Streptophyta > Magnoliopsida > Solanales > Solanaceae > Nicotiana > Nicotiana tomentosiformis. The sequence goes on from NW_027174579.1 coordinate 455,705, forward strand.
AGATGGTAATGGTAATTTTTCTGTTGGCAGGCAGAATTGGAACATGAAATTTATGGATGCTACCTCTGCTGCTCAAGCAGCGGCTGAGTTTGCAGAACATGCAAGCCTATCTGCCAGAGCTGTTGTAGAACTTTCAAGGCAATATTGAGTTGATGATGGTGGTTCATGCCACTTAGGTTTCAGGGATGAAAGGTTTAAACATGAGCAATCATTTCCTAGAGATGTTAATGGTAATTTTTCTGTTGGCAGGCAGAATTGGAACATGAAATTTATGGATGCTACCTCTGCTGCTCAAGCAGCGGCTGAGTTTGCAGAAATTGCAAGCCTAGCTGCCAGAGCTGTTGTAGAACTTTCAAGGCAATATTGAGTTGATGATGGTGGTTCATGCCACTTAGGTTTCAGGGATGAAAGGTTTAAACATGGGCAATCATTTCCTAGAGATGTTAATGGTAATTTTTCTATAGGCAGGCAGAATTGGAACATGAAATTTATGGATGCTACCTCTGCTGCTCATGCAGTGGCTGAGTTTGTAGAATATGCAAGCCTAGCTGCCAGAGCTGTTGTAGAACTTTCAAGGCAATTTTGTGTTGATGATAGTGGTTCATGCCACTTAGGTTTCAGGGATGAAAGGTTTAAACATGGGCAATCATTTCCTAGAGATGTTAATGGTAATTTTTCTGTTGGCAGGCAGAATTGGAACATGAAATTTAAGGATGCTACCTCTGCTGCTCAAGTAGCGGTTGAGTTTGCAGAACATGCATGCCTAACTGCCAGTGCTGTTGTAGAACCTTAAAGGCAATATTTTGTTGATGGTGGTGGTTCATGCCACTTAGTTTTCAAGAATGAAAGGTTGGAACATGGGCAATCATTTCCTGGAGATGGTAATGGTAATTTTTCTATTGGCAGGCAGAATTGGAACATGAAATTAGGGATGCTACCTCTGCTGCTCAAGCAGCGACTGAGTTTGTAGAACATGCAAGCCTAGCTGCCATAGCTGTTGTAGAACTTTAAAGGCAATATTGTGTTGATGATGGTGGTTCATGCCACTTAGGTTTCAAGGATGAAAGGTTGGAACAAGGGCAATCATTTCCTAGAAATGGTAATGGTAATTTTTCTGTTTGCAGGCGAAATTGGAACATGAAATTTAAGGATGCTACCTTTGCTGCTCAAGCAGCGGCTGAGTTTGCATAACATTCAAGCCTAGGTGCCAGAGTTGTTGTAGAACTTTCAAGGCAATATTGAGTTGATGATGGTGGTTCATGCCACTTAGGTTTCAGGGATGAAAGGTTTAAACATGGGCAATCATTTCCTAGAGATGTTAATGGTAATTTTTCTGTTGGCAGGCAGAATTGGAACATGAAATTTATGGATGCTACCTCTGCTGCTCAAGCAGCGGCTGAGTTTGCAGAAATTGCAAGCCTAGCTGCCAGAGTTGTTGTAGAACTTTCAAGGCAATATTGTGTTGATGATGGTGGTTCATGCCACTTAGGTTTCAAGGATGAAAGGTTGGAACATGGGCAATCATTTCCTGGAGATGGTAATGGTAATTTTTCTGTTGGCAGGCAGAATTGGAACATGAAATTTATGGATGCTACCTCTGCTGCTCAAGCAGCGGCTGAGTTTGCAGAATAATGCAAGCCTATCTGCCAGAGCTGTTGTAGAACTTTCAAGGCAATATTGAGTTGATGATGGTGGTTCATGCCACTTAGGTTTCAGGGATGAAAGGTTTAAACATGGGCAATCATTTCCTAGAGATGTTAATGGTAACTTTTCTGTTGGCAGGCAGAATTGGAACATGAAATTTATGGATGCTACCTTTGCTGCTCAAGCAGTGGCTGAGTTTGTAGAATATGCAAGCCTAGCTGCCAGAGCTGTTGTAGAACTTTCAAGGCAATTTTATGTTGATGATAGTGGTTCATGCCACTTAGGTTTCAGGGATGAAAGGTTTAAACATGGGCAATCATTTCCTAGAGATGTTAATGGTAATTTTTCTGTTGGCAGGCAGAATTGGAACATGAAATTTAAGGATGATACCTCTGCTGCTCAAGTAGCGGTTGAGTTTGCAGAACATGCATGCCTAACTGCCAGTGCTGTTGTAGAACCTTAAAGGCAATATTTTGTTGATGGTGGTGGTTCATGCCACTTAGTTTTCAAGAATGAAAGGTTGGAACATGGGCAATCATTTCCTGGAGATGGTAATGGTAATTTTTCTATTGGCAGGCAGAATTGGAACATGAAATTAGGGATGCTACCTCTGCTGCTCAAGCAGCGACTGAGTTTGTAGAACATGCAAGCCTAGCTGCCATAGCTGTTGTAGAACTTTAAAGGCAATATTGTGTTGATGATGGTGGTTCATGCCACTTAGGTTTCAAGGATGAAAGGTTGGAACAAGGGCAATCATTTCCTAGAAATGGTAATGGTAATTTTTCTGTTTGCAGGCGAAATTGGAACATGAAATTTAAGGATGCTACCTCTGCGGCTCAAGCAGCGGCTGAGTTTGCATAACATTCAAGCCTAGGTGCCAGAGTTGTTGTAGAACTTTCAAGGCAATATTGAGTTGATGACGGTGGTTCATGCCACTTAGGTTTCAGGGATGAAAGGTTTAAACATGGGCAATCATTTCCTAGAGATGTTAATTGTAATTTTTCTGTTGGCATGCAGAATTGGAACATGAAATTTAAGGATGCTACCTCTGCTGCTCAAGCAGCTGCTGAGTTTGCAGAACATGCATGCCTAACTGCTAGAGCTGTTGTAGAACTTTAAAGGCAATATTTTGTTGATGGTGGTGGTTCATGCCACTTAGTTTTAAAGGATGAAAGGTTGGAACATGGGCAATCATTTCCTGGAGATGGTAATGGTAATTTTTCTGTTGGCAGGCAGAATTGGAACATGAAATTAGGGATGCTACCTCTGCTGCTCAAGCAGCGACTGAGTTTGTAGAACATGCAAGCCTAGCTGCCATAGCTGTTGTAGACCTTTAAAGGCAATATTGTGTTGATGATGGTGGTTCATGCCACATAGGTTTCAAGGATGAAAGGTTGGAACATGGGCAATCATTTCCTAGAGATGGTAATGGTAATTTTTCTGTTGGCAGGGGAAATTGGAACATGAAATTTAAGGATGCTACCTCTGCTGCTCAAGCAGCGGCTGAGTTTGCAGAATATGCAAGCCTAGCTGCCAGAGCTGTTGTAGAACTTTCAAGGCAATATTGTGTTGATGGTAGTGGTTCATGCCACTTAGGTTTCAAGGATGAAAGGTTGGAACATGGGCAGTCATTTCCTGGAGATGGTAATGGTAATATTTCTGTTGGCAGGCAGAATGGGAACATGAAATTTATGGATGCTACCTCTGCTGCTCAAGCAGCGGCTGAGTTTGCAGAATATGCCAGCCTAGCTGCCAGAGCTGTTGTAGAACTTTCAAGGCAATATTTGTATTGATGATAGTGGTTCATGCCACTTAGGTTTCAAGGATGAAAGGTTGGAACATGGGCAATCATTTCCTAGAGATGGTAATGGTAATTTTTCTGTTGGCAGGCAGAATTGGAACATGAAATTTATGGATGCTACCTCTGCTGCTCAAGCAGTGGCTGAGTTTGTAGAATATGCAAGCCTAGCTGCCAGAGCTGTTGTAGAACTTTCAAGGCAATATTGTATTGGTGATGGTGGTTCATGCCACTTAGGTTTCAGGGATGAAAGGTTTAAACATGGGCAATCATTTCCTAGAGATGTTAATGGTAATTTTTCTGTCGGCAGGCAAAATTGGAACATGAAATTAAAGGATGCTACCTCTGCTGCTCAAGCAGCGGCTGAGTTTGCAGAACATGCATGCCTAACTGCCAGAGCTGTTGTAGAACTTTAAAGGCAATATTTTGTTGATGGTGGTGGTTCATGCCACTTAGTTTTCAAGGATGAAAGGTTGGAACATGGGCAATCATTTCCTGGAGATGGTAATGGTAATTTTTCTGTTGGCAGGCAGAATTGGAACATGAAATTTAGGGATACTACCTCTGCTGCTCAAGCAGCGACTGAGTTTGTAGAACATGCAAGCCTAGCTGCCAGAGTTGTTGTAGAACTTTAAAGGCTATATTGTGTTGATGATGGTGGTTCATGCCACTTAGGTTTCAAGGATGAAAGGTTGGAACATGGGCAATCATTTCCTAGAGATGTTAATGGTAATTTTTCTGTTGGCAGGCAGAATTGGAACATGAAATTTATGGATGCTACCTCTGCTGCTCAAGCAGCGGCTGAGTTTGAATAACATTCAAGCCTAGGTGCCAGAGTTGTTGTAGAACTTTCAAGGCAATATTGAGTTGATGATGGTGGTTCATGCCACTTAGGTTTCAGGGATGAAAGGTTTAAACATGGGCAATCATTTCCTAGAGATGTTAATGGTAATTTTTCTGTTGGCAGGCAGAATTGGAACATGAAATTTAAGGATGCTACCTCTGCTGCTCATGCAGCTGCTGAGTTTGCAGAACGTGCATGCCTAACTGCTAGAGCTGTTGTAGAACTTTAAAGGCAATATTTTGTTGATGGTGGTGGTTCATGCCACTTAGTTTTAAAGGATGAAAGGTTGGAACATGGGCAATCATTTCCTGGAGATGGTAATGGTAATTTTTCTGTTGGCAGGCAGAATTGGAACATGAAATTAGGGATGCTACCTCTGCTGCTCAAGCAGCGACTGAGTTTGTAGAACATGCAAGCCTAGCTGCCATAGCTGTTGTAGACCTTTAAAGGCAATATTGTGTTGATGATGGTGGTTCATGCCACATAGGTTTCAAGGATGAAAGGTTGGAACATGGGCAATCATTTCCTAGAGATGGTAATGGAAATTTTTCTGTTGGCAGGGGAAATTGGAACATGAAATTTAAGGATGCTACCTCTGCTGCTCAAGCAGCGGCTGAGTTTGCAGAATATGCAAGCCTAGCTGCCAGAGCTGTTGTAGAACTTTCAAGGCAATATTGTGTTGATGGTAGTGGTTCATGCCACTTAGGTTTCAAGGATGAAAGGTTGGAACATGGGCAATCATTTCCTAGAGATGTTAATGGTAATTTTTCTATTGGCAGGCAGAATTGGAACATGAAATTTATGGATGCTACCTCTGCTGCTCAAGCAGCGGCTGAGTTTGAATAACATTCAAGCCTAGGTGCCAGAGTTGTTGTAGAACTTTCAAGGCAATATTGAATTGATGATGGTGGTTCATGGCACTTAGGTTTCAGGGATGAAAGGTTTAAACATGGGCAATTATTTCCTAGAGATGGTAATGGTAATTTTTCTATTGGCAGGTAGAATTGGAATATGAAATTTAAGGATGCTACCTCTGCTGCTCAAGCAACGGCTGAGTTTGCAGAACATGCAAGGCTTGCTGCCAGAGCTGTTGTAGAACTTTAAAGGCAATATTGTGTAATTGATGGTGGTTCATGCCACTTAGGCTTCAAGGATGAAAGGTTGGAACATGGGCAATCATTTCCTAGAGATGGTAATGGTAATTTTTCTGTTGGCAGGCAGAATTGGAACGTGAAATTTATGGATGCTACCTCTGCTGCTCAAGCAGCGGCTGAGTTTGCAGAAATTGCAAGCCTAGCTGCCAGAGCTGTTGTAGAACCTTCAAGGCAATATTGTGTTGATAATAGTGGTTCATGCCACTTAGGTTTCAAGGATGAAAGGTTGGAACATGGGCAATCATTTCCTGGAGATGGTAATGGTAACTTTTCTGTTGGCAGGCAGAAATTGGAACATGATATTTATGGATGCTACCTCTGCTGCTCAAGCAGCGGCTGAGTTTGCAGAATATGCCAGCCTAGCTGCCAGAGCTGTTGTAGAACTTTCAAGGCAATATTGTGTTGATGATAGTGGTTCATGCCACTTAGGTTTCAAGGATGAAAGGTTGGAACATGGGCAATCATTTCCTAGAGATGGTAATGGTAATTTTTCTGTTGGCAGGCAGAATTGGAACATGAAATTTAGGGATACTACCTCTGCTGCTCAAGCAGTGGCTGAGTTTGTAGAATATGCAAGTCTAGCTGCCAGAGCTGTTGTAGAACTTTCAAGGCAATATTGTATTGATGATGGTGGTTTATGCCACTTAGGTTTCAGGGATGAAAGGTTTAAACATGGGCAATCATTTCCTAGAGATGTTAATGGTAATTTTTCTGTCGGCAGGCAAAATTGGAACATGAAATTAAAGGATGCTACCTCTGCTGCTCAAGCAGCGGCTGAGTTTGCAGAACATGCATGCCTAACTACCAGAGCTGTTGTAGAACTTTAAAGGCAATATTTTGTTGATGGTGGTGGTTCATGCCACTTAGTTTTCAAGGATGAAAGGTTGGAACATGGGCAATCATTTCCTGGAGATGGTAATGGTAATTTTTCTGTTGGCAGGCAGAATTGGAACATGAAATTTAGGGATACCTCTGCTGCTCAAGCAGTGACTGAGTTTTTAGAACATGCAAGCCTAGCTGCCAGAGTTGTTGTAGAACTTTAAAGGCTATATTGTGTTGATGATGGTGGTTCATGCCACTTAGGTTTCAAGGATGAAAGGTTGGAACATGGGCAATCATTTCCTAGAGATGTTAATGGTAATTTTTCTATTGGCAGGCAGAATTGGAACATGAAATTTATGGATGCTACCTCTGCTGCTCAAGCAGCGGCTGAGTTTGAATAACATTCAAGCCTAGGTGCCAGAGTTGTTGTAGAACTTTCAAGGCAATATTGAATTGATGATGGTGGTTCATGGCACTTAGGTTTCAGGGATGAAAGGTTTAAACATGGGCAATTATTTCCTAGAGATGGTAATGGTAATTTTTCTATTGGCAGGTAGAATTGGAATATGAAATTTAAGGATGCTACCTCTGCTGCTCAAGCAACGGCTGAGTTTGCAGAACATGCAAGGCTTGCTGCCAGAGCTGTTGTAGAACTTTAAAGGCAATATTGTGTAATTGATGGTGGTTCATGCCACTTAGGCTTCAAGGATGAAAGGTTGGAACATGGGCAATCATTTCCTAGAGATGGTAATGGTAATTTTTCTGTTGGCAGGCAGAATTGGAACGTGAAATTTATGGATGCTACCTCTGCTGCTCAAGCAGCGGCTGAGTTTGCAGAAATTGCAAGCCTAGCTGCCAGAGCTGTTGTAGAACCTTCAAGGCAATATTGTGTTGATAATAGTGGTTCATGCCACTTAGGTTTCAAGGATGAAAGGTTGGAACATGGGCAATCATTTCCTGGAGATGGTAATGGTAACTTTTCTATTGGCAGGCAGAAATTGGAACATGAAATTTATAGATGCTACCTCTGCTGCTCAAGCAGCGGCTGAGTTTGCAGAACATGCAAGTCTATCTGCCAGAGCTGTTGTAGAACTTTCAAGGCAATATTGAGTTGATGATGGTGGTTCATGCCACTTAGGTTTCAGGGATGAAAGGGTTAAACATGGGCAATCATTTCCTAGAGATGTTAATGGTAATTTTTCTGTTGGCAGGAAGAATTGGAACATGAAGTTTATGGATGCTACCTCTGCTGCTTAAGCAGTGGCTGAGTTTGTAGAATATGCAAGCCTAGCTGCCAGAGCTGTTGTAGAACTTTCAAGGCAATATTATGTTGATGGTAGTGGTTCATGCCACTTAGGTTTCAAGGATGAAAGGTTGGAACATGGGCAGTCATTTCCTGGAGATGGTAATGGTAATATTTCTGTTGGCAGGCAGAATTGGAACATGAAATTTATGGATGCTACCTCTGCTGCTCAAGCAGCGGCTGAGTTTGCAGAATATGCAAGCCTAGCTGCCAGAGCTGTTGTAGAACTTTCAAGGCAATATTGTGTTGATGATAGTGGTTCATGCCACTTAGGTTTCAAGGATGAAAGGTTGGAACATGGGCAATCATTTCCTTAAGATGGTAATGGTAATTTTTCTGTTGGCAGGCAAAATTGGAACATGAAATTAAAGGATGCTACCTCTGCTGCTCAAGCAGCGGCTGAGTTTGTAGAACATGCAAGCCTAGCTGCCATAGCTGCTGTAGAACTTTCAAGGCAATATTGTGTTGATGATAGTGGTTCATGCCACTTAGGTTTTAAGGATGAAAGGTGTGAACATGGGCAATCATTTCCTAGAGATGGTAATGGTAATTTTTCTGTTGGCTGGCAGAATTGGAACATGAAATTAATGGATGCTACCTCTGCTGCTCAAGCAGCGGCTGAGTTTGCAGAATATGCAAGCCTAGCTGCCAGAGCTGTTGTAGAACTTTCAACGAAATATTATGTTGATGATGGTGGTTCATGCCACTTAGGTTTCAAGGATGAAAGGTTGGAACATAGGCAATCATTTCCTGGAGATGGTAATGGTAATTTTTCTGTTGGCAGGCAGAATTGTAACATGAAATTAAAGGATGCTACCTCTACTGCTCAAGCAGCGGCTGAGTTTGCAGAACATGCAAGCCTAGCTGCCAGAGCTGTTGTAGAACTTTAAAGGCTATATTGTGTTGATGATGGTGGTTCATGCCACTTAGGTTTCAAGGATGAAAGGTTGGAACATGGGCAATCATTTCCTAGAGATGTTAATGGTAATTTTTCTGTTGGCAGGCAGAATTGGAACATGAAATTTATGGATGCTACCTCTGCTGCTCAAGCAGCGGCTGAGTTTGCAGAATATGCAAGCCTAGCTGCCAGAGCTGTTGTAGAACTTTCAAGGCAATATTGTGTTGATGATAGTGGTTCATGCCACTTTGGTTTCAAGGATGAAAGGTTGGAACATGGGCAATCATTTCCTGGAGATGGTAATGGTAATTTTTCTGTTGGCAGGCAGAATTGGAACATGAAATTTATTGATGCTACCTCTGCTGCTCAAGCAGCGGCTAAGTTTGCAGAACATGCAAGCCTATCTGCCAGAGCTGTTGTAGAACTTTCAAGGCAATATCGAGTTGATGATGGTGGTTCATGCCACTTAGGTTTCAGGGTTGAATGGTTTGAACATGGGCAATCATTTCCTACAGATGTTAATGGTAATTATTTGTTGGCAGGTAGAATTTGAACATGAAATTTAAGGATGCTACCTCTGCTGCTCAAGCAGCGGCTGAGTTTGCAGAACATGCTTGCCTAACTGCCAGAGCTGTTGTAGAACTTTAAAGGCAATATTTTGTTGATGGTGGTGGTTCATGCCACTTAGTTTTCAAGGATGAAAGGTTGGAACATGGGCAATCATTTCTTGGAGATGGTAATGGTAATTTTTCTGTTGGCAGGCAGAATTGGAACATGAAATTTAGGGATGCTACCTCTGCTGCTCAAGCAGCGGCTGAGTTTGTAGAACATGCAAGCCTAGCTGCCATAGCTGCTGTAGAACTTTCAAGGCAATATTGTGTTGATGATAGTGGTTCATGCCACTTAGGTTTTAAGGATGAAAGGTTGGAACATGGGCAATCATTTCCTGGAGATGGTAATGGTAATTTTTCTGTTGGCAGGCAGAATTGGAACATGAAATTAATGGATGCTACCTCTGCTGCTCAAGCAGCGGCTGAGTTTGCAGAATATGCAAGCCTAGCTGCCAGAGCTGTTGTAGAACTTTCAACGAAATATTATGTTGATGATGGTGGTTCATGCCACTTAGGTTTCAAGGATGAAAGGTTGGAACATAGGCAATCATTTCCTGGAGATGGTAATGGTAATTTTTCTATTGGCAGGCATAATTGTAACATGAAATTTAAGGATGCTACCTCTACTGCTCAAGCAGCGGCTGAGTTTGCAGAACATGCAAGGCTAGCTACCAGAGCTGTTGTAGAACTTTAAAGGCAATATTGAGTTGATGATAGTGGTTCATGCCACTTAGTTTTCAAGGATGAAAGGTTGGAACATGGCCAATCATTTCCTGGAGATGGTAATGGTAATTTGTCTGTTGGCAGGCAAAATTGGAACATGAAATTTAAGGATGCTACCTCTGCTGCTCAAGCAGCGGCTGAGTTTGCAGAACATGCAAGCCTAGCTGCCAGAGCTATTGTAGAACTTTAAAGGCAATATTGTGTTGATGATGGTGGTTCATGCCACTTAGGTTTTAAGGATGAAAGGCTGGAACATGGGCAATCATTGCCTGGAGATGGTAATGGTAATTTTTCTGTTGGCAGGCAGAATTGGAACATGAAATTTATGGATGCTACCTCTGCTGCTCAAGCATCGGCTGAGTTTGCAGAATATGCAAGCCTAGCTGCCAGAGCTGCTGTAGAACTTTCAAGGCAATATTGTGTTGATGATAGTGGTTCATGCCACTTAGGTTTCAAGGATGAAAGGTTGGAACATGGGCAATCATTTCCTGGAGATGGTAATGGTAATTTTTCTGTTGGCAGGCAGAATTGGAACATGAAATTTATGGATGCTACCTCTTCTGCTCAAGCAGCGGCTGAGTTTGCAGAATATGCAAGCCTAGCTGCCAGAGCTGTTGTAGAACTTTCAAGGAAATATTATGTTGATGATGGTGGTTCATGCCACTTAGGTTTCAAGGATGAAAGGTTGGAACTTGAGCAATCATTTCCTGGAGATGGTAATGGTAATTCTTTTGTTGGCTGGCAGAATTGGAACATGAAATTTATGGATGCTACCTCTGCTGCTCAAGCAGCGGCTGAGTTTGCAGAACATGCAAGCCTAGCTGCCAGAGCTGTTGTAGAACTTTAAAGGCAATATTGTGTTGATGATGGTGGTTCATGCCACTTAGGTTTCAAGGATGAAAGGTTTGAACATGGGCAATCATTTCCTACAGATGTTAATGGTAATTATTTTTTGGCAGGTAGAATTGGAACATGAAATTTAAGGATGCTACCTCTGCTGCTCAAGCAGCGGCTGAGTTTGCAGAACATGCAAGGCTAGCTACCAGAGCTGTTGTAGAACTTTAAAGGCAATATTGAGTTGATGATAGTGGTTCATGCCACTTAGTTTTCAAGGATGAAAGGTTGGAACATGGCCAATCATTTCCTGGAGATGGTAATGGTAATTTGTCTGTTGGCAGGCAAGAATTGGAACATGAAATTTAAGGATGCTACCTCTGCTGCTCAAGCAGCGGCTGAGTTTGCAGAACATGCAAGCCTAGCTGCCAGAGCTATTGTAGAACTTTAAAGGCAATATTGTGTTGATGATGGTGGTTCATGCCACTTAGGTTTTAAGGATGAAAGGTTGGAACATGGGCAATTATTTCCTGGAGATGGTAATGGTAATTTTTCTGTTGGCAGGCAGAATTGGAACATGAAATTTATGGATGCTACCTCTGCTGCTCAAGCAGCGGCTGAGTTTGCAGAATATGCAAGCCTAGCTGCCAGAGCTGTTGTAGAACTTTCAAGGCAATATTGTGTTGATGATAGTGGTTCATGCCACTTAGGTTTCAAGGATGAAAGGTTGGAACATGGGCAATCATTTCCTGGAGATGGTAATGGTAATTTTTCTGTTGGCAGGCAGAATTGGAACATGAAATTTATTGATGCTACCTCTGCTGCTCAAGCAGCGGCTGAGTTTGCAGAACATGCAAGCCTATCTGCCAGAGCTGTTGTAGAACTTTCAAGGCAATATTGAGTTGATGATGGTGGTTCATGCCACTTAGGTTTCAGGGATGAAAGGTTTGAACATGGGCAATCATTTCCTACAGATGTTAATGGTAATTATTTTTTGGCAGGTAGAATTGGAACATGAAATTTAAGGATGCTACCTCTGCTGCTCAAGCAGCGGCTGAGTTTGCAGAACATGCAAGCCTAGCTGCCAGAGCTATTGTAGAACTTTAAAGGCAATATTGTGTTGATGATGGTGGTTCATGCCACTTAGGTTTTAAGGATGAAAGGCTGGAACATGGGCAATCATTGCCTGGAGATGGTAATGGTAATTTTTCTGTTGGCAGGCAGAATTGGAACATGAAATTTATGGATGCTACCTCTGCTGCTCAAGCAGCGGCTGAGTTTGCAGAATATGCAAGCCTAGCTGCCAGAGCTGCTGTAGAACTTTCAAGGCAATATTGTGTTGATGATAGTGGTTCATGCCACTTAGGTTTCAAGGATGAAAGGTTGGAACATGGGCAATCATTTCCTGGAGATGGTAATGGTAATTTTTCTGTTGGCAGGCAGAATTGGAACATGAAATTTATGGATGCTACCTCTGCTGCTCAAGTAGCGGCTGAGTTTGCAGAATATGCAAGCCTAGCTGCCAGAGCTGTTGTAGAACCTTCAAGGAAATATTGTGTTGATGATGGTGGTTCATGCCACTTAGGTTTCAAGGATGAAAGGTTGGAACTTGGGCAATCATTTCCTGGAGATGGTAATGGTAATTCTTTTGTTGGCTGGCAGAATTGGAACATGAAATTTATGGATGCTACCTCTGCTGCTCAAGCAGCGGCTGAGTTTGCAGAACATGCAAGCCTAGCTGCCAGAGCTGTTGTAGAACTTTAAAGGCAATATTGTATTGATGATGGTGGTTCATGCCACTTAGGTTTCAGGGATGAAAGGTTTGAACATGCGCAATCATTTCCTACAGATGTTAATGGTAATTATTTTTTGGCAGGTAGAATTGGAACATGAAATTTAAGGATGCTACCTCTGCTGCTCAAGCAGCGGCTGAGTTTGCAGAACATGCAAGGCTAGCTACCAGAGCTGTTGTAGAACTTTAAAGGCAATATTGAGTTGATGATAGTGGTTCATGCCACTTAGTTTTCAAGGATGAAAGGTTGGAACATGGCCAATCATTTCCTGGAGATGGTAATGGTAATTTGTCTGTTGGCAGGCAGAATTGGAACATGAAATTTAAGGATGCTACCTCTGCTGCTCAAGCAGCGGCTGAGTTTGCAGAACATGCAAGCCTAGCTGCCAGAGCTATTGTAGAACTTTAAAGGCAATATTGTGTTGATGATGGTGGTTCATGCCACTTAGGTTTTAAGGATGAAAGGTTGGAACATGGGCAATCATTTCCTGGAGATGGTAATGGTAATTTTTCTATTGGCAGGCAGAATTGGAACATGAAATTTATGGATGCTACCTCTGCTGCTCAAGCAGCGGCTGAGTTTGCAGAACATGCAAGCCTAGCTGCCAGAGCTATTGTAGAACTTTAAAGGCAATATTGTGTTGATGATGGTGGTTCATGCCACTTAGGTTTTAAGGATGAAAGGTTGGAACATGGGCAATCATTTCCTGGAGATGGTAATGGTAATTTTTCTGTTGGCAGGCATAATTGTAACATGAAATTTAAGGATGCTACCTCTACTGCTCAAGCAGCGGCTGAGTTTGCAGAACATGCAAGGCTAGCTACCAGAGCTGTTGTAGAACTTTAAAGGCAATATTGAGTTGATGATAGTGGTTCATGCCACTTAGTTTTCAAGGATGAAAGGTTGGAACATGGCCAATCATTTCCTGGAGATGGTAATGGTAATTTGTTCTGTTGGCAGGCAGAATTGGAACATGAAATTTAAGGATGCTACCTCTGCTGCTCAAGCAGCGGCTGAGTTTGCAGAACATGCAAGCCTAGCTGCCAGAGCTATTGTAGAACTTTAAAGGCAATATTGTGTTGATGATGGTGGTTCATGCCACTTAGGTTTTAAGGATGAAAGGCTGGAACATGGGCAATCATTGCCTGGAGATGGTAATGGTAATTTTTCTGTTGGCAGGCAGAATTGGAACATGAAATTTATGGATGCTACCTCTGCTGCTCAAGCAGCGGCTGAGTTTGCAGAATATGCAAGCCTAGCTGCCAGAGCTGTTGTAGAACTTTCAAGGCAATATTGTGTTGATGATAGTGGTTCATGCCACTTAGGTTTCAAGGATGAAAGGTTGGAACATGGGCAATCATTTCCTGGAGATGGTAATGGTAATTTTTCTGTTGGCAGGCAGAATTGGAACATGAAATTTATTGATGCTACCTCTGCTGCTCAAGGAGCGGCTGAGTTTGCAGAACATGCAAGCCTATCTGCCAGAGCTGTTGTAGAACTTTCAAGGCAATATTGAGTTGATGATAGTGGTTCATGCCACTTAGGTTTCAGGGATGAAAGGGTTAAAAATGGGCAATCATTTCCTAGAGATGTTAATGATAATTTTTCAGTTGGCAGGCAGAATTGGAACATGAAATTTAAGGATGCTACCTCTGCTGCTCAAGCAGCGGCTGAGTTTGCAGAACATGCAAGGCTAGCTGCCAGAGCTGTTGTAGAACTTTAAAGGCAATATTGAGTTGATGATAGTGGTTCATGCCACTTAGGTTTCAAGGATGAAAGGTTGGAACATGGGCAATCATTTCCTGGAGATGGTAATGGTAATTTGTCTGTTGGCAGGCAGAATTGGAACATGAAATTTATGGATGCTACCTCTGCTGCTCAAGCAGCGGCTGAGTTTGCAGAACATGCAAGCCTAGCTGCCAGAGCTGTTGTAGAACTTTCAAGGCAATATTGTGTTGATGATGGTGGTTCATGCCACTTAGGTTTCAAGGATGAAAGGTTGGAACATGGGCAATCATTTCCTGGAGATGGTAATGGTAATTTTTCTGTTGGCAGGCAGAATTGGAACATGAAATTTAAAGGATGCTACCTCTGCTGCTCAAGCAGCGGCTGAGTTTGCAGAACATGCAAGCCTAGCTGCCAGAGCTGTTGTAGAACTTTAAAGGCAATATTGTGTTGATGATGGTGGTTCATGCCACTTAGGTTTCAAGGATGAAAGGTTGGAACATGGGCAATCATTTCCTGGAGATGGTAATGGTAATTTTTCTGTTGGCAGGCATAATTGTAACATGAAATTTAAGGATGCTACCTCTACTGCTCAAGCAGCGGCTGAGTTTGCAGAACATGCAAGGCTAGCTACCAGAGCTGTTGTAGAACTTTAAAGGCAATATTGAGTTGATGATAGTGGTTCATGCCACTTAGTTTTCAAGGATGAAAGGTTGGAACATGGCCAATCATTTCCTGGAGATGGTAATGGTAATTTGTCTGTTGGCAGGCAGAATTGGAACATGAAATTTAAGGATGCTACCTCTGCTGCTCAAGCAGCGGCTGAGTTTGCAGAACATGCAAGCCTAGCTGCCAGAGCTATTGTAGAACTTTCAAGGCAATATTGTGTTGATGATGGTGGTTCATGCCACTTAGGTTTCAAGGATGAAAGGTTGGAACATGGGCAATCATTTCCTGGAGATGGTAATGGTAATTTTTCTGTTGGCAGGCAGAATTAGAACATGAAATTTATGGATGCTACCTCTGCTGCTCAAGCAGCGGCTGAGTTTGCAGAATATGCAAGCCTAGCTGCCAGAGCTGTTGTAGAACTTTCAAGGCAATATTGTGTTGATGATAGTGGTTCATGCCACTTAGGTTTCAAGGATGAAAGGTTGGAACATGGGCAATCATTTCCTGGAGATGGTAATGGTAATTTTTCTGTTGGCAGGCAGAATTGGAACATGAAATTTATTGATGCTACTTCTACTGCTCAAGGAGCGGCTGAGTTTGCAGAACATGCAAGCCTATCTGCCAGAGCTGTTATAGAACTTTCAAGGCAATATTGAGTTGATGATGGTGGTTCATCCCACTTAGGTTTCAGGGATGAAAGGTTTGAACATGGGCAATCATTTCCTACAGATGTTAATGGTAATTATTTTTTGGCAGGTAGAATTGGAACATGAAATTTAAGGATGCTACCTCTGCTGCTCAAGCAGCGGCTGAGTTTGCAGAACATGCTTGCCTAACTGCCAGAGCTGTTGTAGAACTTTAAAGGCAATATTTTGTTGATGGTGGTGGTTCATGCCACTTAGTTTTCAAGGATGAAAGGTTGGAACATGGGCAATCATTTCTTGGAGATGGTAATGGTAATTTTTCTGTTGGCAGGCAGAATTGGAACATGAAATTTAGGGATGCTACCTCTGATGCTCAAGCAGCGGCTGAGTTTGTAGAACATGCAAGCCTAGCTGCCATAGCTGTTGTAGAACTTTCAAGGCAATATTGTGTTGATGATAGTGGTTCATGCCACTTAGGTTTCAAGGATGAAAGGTTGGAACATAGGCACTCATTTCCTGGAGATGGTAATGGTAATTTTTCTGTTGGCAGGCATAATTGTAACATGAAATTTAAGGATGCTACCTCTACTGCTCAAGCAGCGGCTGAGTTTGCAGAACATGCAAGGCTAGCTACCAGAGCTGTTGTAGAACTTTAAAGGCAATATTGAGTTGATGATAGTGGTTCATGCCACTTAGTTTTCAAGGATGAAAGGTTGGAACATGGCCAATCATTTCCTGGAGATGGTAATGGTAATTTGTCTGTTGGCAGGCAGAATTGGAACATGAAATTTAAGGATGCTACCTCTGCTGCTCAAGTAGCGGCTGAGTTTGCAGAACATGCAAGCCTAGCTGCCAGAGCTATTGTAGAACTTTAAAGGCAATATTGTGTTGATGATGGTGGTTCATGCCACTTAGGTTTTAAGGATGAAAGGCTGGAACATGGGCAATCATTGCCTGGAGATGGTAATGGTAATTTTTCTGTTGGCAGGCAGAATTGGAACATGAAATTTATGGATGCTACCTCTGCTGCTCAAGCAGCGGCTGAGTTTGCAGAATATGCAAGCCTAGCTGCCAGAGCTGCTGTAGAACTTTCAAGGCAATATTGTGTTGATGATAGTGGTTCATGCCACTTAGGTTTCAAGGAAGAAAGGTTGGAACATGGGCAATCATTTCCTGGAGATGGTAATGGTAATTTTTCTGTTGGCAGGCAGAATTGGAACATGAAATTTATGGATGTTACCTCTTCTGCTCAAGCAGCGGCTGAGTTTGCAGAATATGCAAGCCTAGCTGCCAGAGCTGTTGTAGAACTTTCAAGGAAATATTGTGTTGATGATGGTGGTTCATGCCACTTAGGTTTCAAGGATGAAAGGTTGGAACTTGGGCAATCATTTCCTGGAGATGGTAATGGTAATTCTTTTGTTGGCTGGCAGAATTGGAACATGAAATTTATGGATGCTACCTCTGCTGCTCAAGGAGCGGCTGAGTTTGCAGAACATGCAAGCCTATCTGCCAGAGCTGTTGTAGAACTTTCAAGGCAATATTGAGTTGATGATGGTGGTTCATCCCACTTAGGTTTCAGGGATGAAAGGTTTGAACATGGGCAATCATTTCCTACAGATGTTAATGGTAATTATTTTTTGGCAGGTAGAATTGGAACATGAAATTTAAGGATGCTACCTCTGCTGCTCAAGCAGCGGCTGAGTTTGCAGAACATGCTTGCCTAACTGCCAGAGCTGTTGTAGAACTTTAAAGGCAATATTTTGTTGATGGTGGTAGTTCATGCCACTTAGTTTTCAAGGATGAAAGGTTGGAACATGGGCAATCATTTCTTGGAGATGGTAATGGTAATTTTTCTGTTGGCAGGCAGAATTGGAACATGAAATTTAGGGATGCTACCTCTGATGCTCAAGCAGCGGCTGAGTTTGTAGAACATGCAAGCCTAGCTGCCATAGCTGTTGTAGAACTTTCAAGGCAATATTGTGTTGATGATAGTGGTTCATGCCACTTAGGTTTCAAGGATGAAAGGTTGGAACATAGGCAATCATTTCCTGGAGATGGTAATGGTAATTTTTCTGTTGGCAGGCATAATTGTAACATGAAATTTAAGGATGCTACCTCTACTGCTCAAGCAGCGGCTGAGTTTGCAGAACATGCAAGGCTAGCTACCAGAGCTGTTGTAGAACTTTAAAGGCAATATTGAGTTGATGATAGTGGTTCATGCCACTTAGTTTTCAAGGATGAAAGGTTGGAACATGGCCAATCATTTCCTGGAGATGGTAATGGTAATTTGTCTGTTGGCAGGCAGAATTGGAACATGAAATTTAAGGATGCTACCTCTGCTGCTCAAGCAGCGGCTGAGTTTGCAGAATATGCAAGCCTAGCTGCCAGAGCTATTGTAGAACTTTAAAGGCAATATTGTGTTGATGATGGTGGTTCATGCCACTTAGGTTTTAAGGATGAAAGGCTGGAACATGGGCAATCATTGCCTGGAGATGGTAATGGTAATTTTTCTGTTGGCAGGCAGAATTGGAACATGAAATTTATGGATGCTACCTCTGCTGCTCAAGCAGCGGCTGAGTTTGCAGAATATGCAAGCCTAGCTGCCAGAGCTGCTGTAGAACTTTCAAGGCAATATTGTGTTGATGATAGTGGTTCATGCCACTTAGGTTTCAAGGATGAAAGGTTGGAACATGGGCAATCATTTCCTGGAGATGATAATTTTTCTGTTGGCGGGCAGAATTGGAACATGAAATTTATGGATGCTACCTCTACTGCTCAAGCAGCGGCTGAGTTTGCAGAATATGCAAGCCTAGCTGCCAGAGCTGTTGTAGAACTTTCAAGGAAATATTGTGTTGATGATGGTGGTTCATGCCACTTAGGTTTCAAGGATGAAAGGTTGGAACTTGGGCAATCATTTCCTGGAGATGGTAATGGTAATTCTTTTGTTGGCTGGCAGAATTGGAACATGAAATTTATGGATGCTACCTCTGCTGCTCAAGCAGCGGCTGAGTTTGCAGAACATGCAAGCCTAGCTGCCGGAGCTGTTGTAGAACTTTAAAGGCAATATTGTATTAATGATGGTGGTTCATGCCACTTAGGTTTCAGGGATGAAAGGTTTGAACATGGGCAATCATTTCCTACAGATGTTAATGGTAATTATTTTTTGGCAGGTAGAATTGGAACATGAAATTTAAGGATGCTACCTCTGGTGCTCAAGCAGCGGCTGAGTTTGCAGAACATGCAAGGCTAGCGACCAGAGCTGTTGTAGAACTTTAAAGGCAATATTGAGTTGATGATAGTGTTTCATGCCACTTAGTTTTCAAGGATGAAAGGTTGGAACATGGCCAATCATTTCCTGGAGATGGTAATGGTAATTTGTCTGTTGGCAGGCAGAATAGGAACATGAAATTTAAGGATGCTACCTCTGCTGCTCAAGCAGCGGCTGAGTTTGCAGAACATGCAAGCCTAGCTGCCAGAGCTATTGTAGAACTTTAAAGGCAATATTGTGTTGATGATGGTGGTTCATGCCACTTAGGTTTTAAGGATGAAAAGGTTGGAACATGGGCAATCATTTCCTGGAGATGGTAATGGTAATTTTTCTGTTGGCAGGCAGAATTGGAACATGAAATTTATGGATGCTACCTCTGCTGCTCAAGCAGCGGCTGAGTTTGCAGAACATGCAAGCCTAGCTGCCAGAGCTATTGTAGAACTTTAAAGGCAATATTGTGTTGATGATGGTGGTTCATGCCACTTAGGTTTTAAGGATGAAAGGTTGGAACATGGGCAATCATTTCCTGGAGATGGTAATGGTAATTTTTCTGTTGGCAGGCATAATTGTAACATGAAATTTAAGGATGCTACCTCTACTGCTCAAGCAGCGGCTGAGTTTGCAGAACATGCAAGGCTAGCTACCAGAGCTGTTGTAGAACTTTAAAGGCAATATTGAGTTGATGATAGTGGTTCATGCCACTTAGTTTTCAAGGATGAAAGGTTGGAACATGGCCAATCATTTCCTGGAGATGGTAATGGTAATTTGTCTGTTGGCAGGCAGAATTGGAACATGAAATTTAAGGATGCTACCTCTGCTGCTCAAGCAGCGGCTGAGTTTGCAGAACATGCAAGCCTAGCTGCCAGAGCTATTGTAGAACTTTAAAGGCAATATTGTGTTGATGATGGTGGTTCATGCCACTTAGGTTTTAAGGATGAAAGGTTGGAACATGGGCAATCATTTCCTGGAGATGGTAATGGTAATTTTTCTGTTGGCAGGCAGAATTGGAACATGAAATTTATGGATGCTACCTCTGCTGCTCAAGCAGCGGCTGAGTTTGCAGAATATGCAAGCCTAGCTGCCAGAGCTGTTGTAGAACTTTCAAGGCAATATTGTGTTGATGATAGTGGTTCATGCCACTTAGGTTTCAAGGATGAAAGGTTGGAACATAGGCAATCATTTCCTGGAGATGGTAATGGTAATTTTTCTGTTGGCAGGCATAATTGTAACATGAAATTTAAGGATGCTACCTCTACTGCTCAAGCAGCGGCTGAGTTTGCAGAACATGCAAGGCTAGCTACCAGAGCTGTTGTAGAACTTTAAAGGCAATATTGAGTTGATGATAGTGGTTCATGCCACTTAGTTTTCAAGGATGAAAGGTTGGAACATGGCCAATCATTTCCTGGAGATGGTAATGGTAATTTGTCTGTTGGCAGGCAGAATTGGAACATGAAATTTAAGGATGCTACCTCTGCTGCTCAAGCAGCAGCTGAGTTTGCAGAACATGCAAGCCTAGCTGCCAGAGCTATTGTAGAACTTTAAAGGCAATATTGTGTTGATGATGGTGGTTCATGCCACTTAGGTTTTAAGGATGAAAGGCTGGAACATGGGCAATCATTGCCTGGAGATGGTAATGGTAATTTTTCTGTTGGCAGGCAGAATTGGAACATGAAATTTATGGATGCTACCTCTGCTGCTCAAGCAGCGGCTGAGTTTGCAGAATATGCAAGCCTAGCTGCCAGAGCTGCTGTAGAACTTTCAAGGCAATATTGTGTTGATGATAGTGGTTCATGCCACTTAGGTTTCAAGAATGAAAGGTTGGAACATGGGCAATCATTTCCTGGAGATGGTAATGGTAATTTTTCTGTTGGCAGGCAGAATTGGAACATGAAATTTATGGATGCTACCTCTTCTGCTCAAGCAGCAGCTGAGTTTGCAGAATATGCAAGCCTAGCTGCCAGAGCTGTTGTAGAACTTTCAAGGAAATATTGTGTTGATGATGGTGGTTCATGCCACTTAGGTTTCAAGGATGAAAGGTTGGAACTTGGGCAATCATTTCCTGGAGATGGTAATGGTAATTCTTTTGTTGGCTGGCAGAATTGGAACATGAAATTTATGGATGCTACCTCTGCTGCTCAAGCAGCGGCTGAGTTTGCAGAACATGCAAGCCTAGCTGCCGGAGCTGTTGTAGAACTTTAAAGGCAATATTGTATTGATGATGGTGGTTCATGCCACTTAGGTTTCAGGGATGAAAGGTTTGAACATGGGCAATCATTACCTACAGATGTTAATGGTAATTATTTTTTGGCAGGTAGAATTGGAACATGAAATTTAAGGATGCTACCTCTGCTGCTCAAGCAGCGGCTGAGTTTGCAGAACATGCAAGGCTAGCTACCAGAGCTGTTGTAGAACTTTAAAGGCAATATTGAGTTGATGATGGTGGTTCATGCCACGTAGGTTTCAAGGATGAAAGGTTGGAACATGGGCAATCATTTCCTGGAGATGGTAATGGTAATTTGTCTGTTGGCAGGCAGAATTGGAACATGAAATTTATGGATGCTACCTCTGCTGCTCAAGCAGCGGCTGAGTTTGCAGAACATGCAAGCCTAGCTGCCAGAGCTGTTGTAGAACTTTCAAGGCAATATTGTGTTGATGATGGTGGTTCATGCCACTTAGGTTTTAAGGATGAAAGGCTGGAACATGGGCAATCATTGCCTGGAGATGGTAATGGTAATTTTTCTGTTGGCAGGCAGAATTGGAACATGAAATTTATGGATGCTACCTCTGCTGCTCAAGCAGCGGCTGAGTTTGCAGAATATGCAAGCCTAGCTGCCAGAGCTGTTGTAGAACTTTCAAGGCAATATTGTGTTGATGATAGTGGTTCATGCCACTTAGGTTTCAAGGATGAAAGGTTGGAACATAGGCAATCATTTCCTGGAGATGGTAATGGTAATTTTTCTGTTGGCAGGCATAATTGTAACATGAAATTTAAGGATGCTACCTCTACTGCTCAAGCAGCGGCTGAGTTTGCAGAACATGCAAGGCTAGCTACCAGAGCTGTTGTAGAACTTTAAAGGCAATATTGAGTTGATGATAGTGGTTCATGCCACTTAGTTTTCAAGGATGAAAGGTTGGAACATGGCCAATCATTTCCTGGAGATGGTAATGGTAATTTGTCTGTTGGCAGGCAGAATTGGAACATGAAATTTAAGGATGCTACCTCTGCTGCTCAAGCAGCAGCTGAGTTTGCAGAACATGCAAGCCTAGCTGCCAGAGCTATTGTAGAACTTTAAAGGCAATATTGTGTTGATGATGGTGGTTCATGCCACTTAGGTTTTAAGGATGAAAGGCTGGAACATGGGCAATCATTGCCTGGAGATGGTAATGGTAATTTTTCTGTTGGCAGGCAGAATTGGAACATGAAATTTATGGATGCTACCTCTGCTGCTCAAGCAGCGGCTGAGTTTGCAGAATATGCAAGCCTAGCTGCCAGAGCTGCTGTAGAACTTTCAAGGCAATATTGTGTTGATGATAGTGGTTCATGCCACTTAGGTTTCAAGAATGAAAGGTTGGAACATGGGCAATCATTTCCTGGAGATGGTAATGGTAATTTTTCTGTTGGCAGGCAGAATTGGAACATGAAATTTATGGATGCTACCTCTTCTGCTCAAGCAGCAGCTGAGTTTGCAGAATATGCAAGCCTAGCTGCCAGAGCTGTTGTAGAACTTTCAAGGAAATATTGTGTTGATGATGGTGGTTCATGCCACTTAGGTTTCAAGGATGAAAGGTTGGAACTTGGGCAATCATTTCCTGGAGATGGTAATGGTAATTCTTTTGTTGGCTGGCAGAATTGGAACATGAAATTTATGGATGCTACCTCTGCTGCTCAAGCAGCGGCTGAGTTTGCAGAACATGCAAGCCTAGCTGCCGGAGCTGTTGTAGAACTTTAAAGGCAATATTGTATTGATGATGGTGGTTCATGCCACTTAGGTTTCAGGGATGAAAGGTTTGAACATGGGCAATCATTACCTACAGATGTTAATGGTAATTATTTTTTGGCAGGTAGAATTGGAACATGAAATTTAAGGATGCTACCTCTGCTGCTCAAGCAGCGGCTGAGTTTGCAGAACATGCAAGGCTAGCTACCAGAGCTGTTGTAGAACTTTAAAGGCAATATTGAGTTGATGATGGTGGTTCATGCCACGTAGGTTTCAAGGATGAAAGGTTGGAACATGGGCAATCATTTCCTGGAGATGGTAATGGTAATTTGTCTGTTGGCAGGCAGAATTGGAACATGAAATTTATGGATGCTACCTCTGCTGCTCAAGCAGCGGCTGAGTTTGCAGAACATGCAAGCCTAGCTGCCAGAGCTGTTGTAGAACTTTCAAGGCAATATTGTGTTGATGATGGTGGTTCATGCCACTTAGGTTTCAAGGATGAAAGGTTGGAACATGGGCAATCATTTCCTGGAGATGGTAATGGTAATTTTTCTGTTGGCAGGCAGAATTGGAACATGAAATTTATGGATGCTACCTCTGCTGCTCAAGCAGCGGCTGAGTTTGCAGAACATGCAAGCCTATCTGCCAGAGCTGTTGTAGAACTTTCAAGGCAATATTGAGTTGATGATGGTGGTTCATGCCACTTAGGTTTCAGGGATGAAAGGTTGGAACATGGGCAATCATTTCCTGGAGATAGTAATGGTAATTTTTCTGTTGGCAGGCAGAATTGGAACATGAAATTTATGGATGCTACCTCTGCTGCTCAAGCAGCGGCTGAGTTTGCAGAATATGCAAGCCTAGCTGCCAGAGCTGTTGTAGAACTTTCAACGAAATATTATGTTGATGATGGTGGTTCATGCCACTTAGGTTTCAAGGATGAAAGGTTGGAACATAGGCAATAATTTCCTGGAGATGGTAATGGTAATTTTTCTGTTGGCAGGCATAATTGTAACATGAAATTTAAGGATGCTACCTCTACTGCTCAAGCAGCGGCTGAGTTTGCAGAACATGCAAGGCTAGCTACCAGAGCTGTTGTAGAACTTTAAAGGCAATATTGAGTTGATGATAGTGGTTCATGCCACTTAGTTTTCAAGGATGAAAGGTTGGAACATGGCCAATCATTTCCTGGAGATGGTAATGGTAATTTGTTTGTTGGCAGGCAGAATTGGAACATGTAATTTAAGGATGCTACCTCTGCTGCTCAAGCAGCGGCTGAGTTTGCAGAACATGCAAGCCTAGCTGCCAGAGCTATTGTAGAACTTTAAAGGCAATATTGTGTTGATGATAGTGGTTCATGCCACTTAGGTTTTAAGGATGAAAGGCTGGAACATGGGCAATCATTGCCTGGAGATGGTAATGGTAATTTTTCTGTTGGCAGGCAGAATTGGAACATGAAATTTATGGATGCTACCTCTGCTGCTCAAGCAGCGGCTGAGTTTGCAGAATATGCAAGCCTAGCTGCCAGAGCTGCTGTAGAACTTTCAAGGAAATATTGTGTTGATGATAGTGGTTCATGCCACTTAGGTTTCAAGGATGAAAGGTTGGAACATGGGCAATCATTTCCTGGAGATGGTAATGGTAATTTTTCTGTTGGCAGGCAGAATTGGAACATGAAATTTATGGATGCTACCTCTTCTGCTCAAGCAGCGGCTGAGTTTGCAGAATATGCAAGCCTAGCTGCCAGAGCTGTTGTAGAACTTTCAAGGAAATATTGTGTTGATGATGGTGGTTCATGCCACTTAGGTTTCAAGGATGAAAGGTTGGAACTTGGGCAATCATTTTCTGGAGATGGTAATGGTAATTCTTTTGTTGGCAGGCAGAATTGGAACATGAAATTTATGGATGCTACCTCTGCTGCTCAAGCAGTGGCTGAGTTTGCAGAACATGCAAGCCTAGCTGCCGGAGCTGTTGTAGAACTTTAAAGGCAATATTGTGTTGATGATGGTGGTTCAGGCCACTTAGGTTTTAAGAATGAAAGGTTGGAACTTGGGCAATCATTTCCTGGAGATGGTAATGGTAATTCTTTTGTTGGTAGGCAGAATTGGAACATGAAATTTATGGATGCTACCTCTGCTGCTCAAGCAGCAACTGAGTTTGCAGAATATTTAAGCCTAGCTAACAGAGCTGTTGTAGAACTTTCAAGGCAATATTGTGTTGATGATAGTGGTTCATGCCACTTAGGTTTCAAGGATGAAAGGTTGGAACATGGGCAATCATTTCCTGGAGATGATAATTTTTCTGTTGGCGGGCAGAATTGGAACATGAAATTTATGGATGCTACCTCTACTGCTCAAGCAGCGGCTCAGTTTGCAGAATATGCAAGCCTAGTTGCCAGAGCTGTTGTAGAACTTTCAAGGAAATATTGTGTTGATGATGGTGGTTCATGCCACTTAGGTTTCAATGATGAAAGGTTGGAACATGGGCAATCATTTCCTGGAGATGGTAATGGTAATTTTTCTGTTGGCAGGCAGAATTGGAACATGAAATTTAAGGATGCTACCTCTACTGCTCAAGCAGCGGCTGAGTTTGCAGAACATGCAAGGCTAGTTGCCAGAGCTGTTGTAGAACTTTAAAGGCAATATTGAGTTGATGATAGTGGTTCATGCCACTTAGGTTTCAAGGATGAAAGGTTGGAACATGGGCAATCATTTCCTGGAGATGGTAATGGTAATTTTTCTGTTGGCAGGCAGAATTGGAACATGAAATTTATGGATGCTACCTCTGCTGCTCAAGCAGCGGCAGAGTTTGCAGAACATGCAAGCCTATCTGCCAGAGCTGTTGTAGAACTTTCAAGGCAATATTGAGTTGATGATGGTGGTTCATGCCACTTAGGTTTCAAGGATGAAAGGTTGGAACATGGGCAATCATTTCCTAGAGATGGTAATGGTCATTTTTCTGTTGGCAGGCAGAATTGGAACATGAAATTTATGGATGCTACCTCTACTGCTCAAGCAGCGGCTGAGTTTGCAGAATATGCAAGCCTAGCTGCTAGAGCTGTTGTAGAACTTTCAAGGAAATATTGTGTTGATGATGGTGGTTCATGCCACTTAGGTTTCAAGGATGAAAGGTTGGAACATGGGCAATCATTTCCTGGAGATGGTAATTTTTCTGTTGGCGGGCAGAATTGGAACATGAAATTTAGGGATGCTACCTCTACTGCTCAAGCAGCGGCTGAGTTTGCAGAATATGCAAGCCTAGCTGCCAGAGCTGTTGTAGAACTTTCAAGGAAATATTGTGTTGATGATGGTGGTTCATGCCACTTAGGTTTCAATGATGAAAGGTTGGAACATGGGCAATCATTTCCTGGAGATGGTAATGGTAATTTTTCTGTTGGCAGGCAGAATTGGAACATGAAATTTAAGGATGCTACCTCTACTGCTCAAGCAGCGGCTGAGTTTGCAGAACATGCAAGGCTAGTTGCCAGAGCTGTTGTAGAACTTTAAAGGCAATATTGAGTTGATGATAGTGGTTCATGCCACTTAGGTTTCAAGGATGAAAGGTTGGAACATGGGCAATCATTTCCTGGAGATGGTAATGGTAATTTTTCTGTTGGCAGGCAGAATTGGAACATGAAATTTATGGATGCTACCTCTGCTGCTCAAGCAGCGGCAGAGTTTGCAGAACATGCAAGCCTATCTGCCAGAGCTGTTGTAGAACTTTCAAGGCAATATTGAGTTGATGATGGTGGTTCATGCCACTTAGGTTTCAAGGATGAAAGGTTGGAACATGGGCAATCATTTCCTGGAGATGGTAATGGTCATTTTTCTGTTGGCAGGCAGAATTGGAACATGAAATTTATGGATGCTACCTCTACTGCTCAAGCAGCGGCTGAGTTTGCAGAATATGCAAGCCTAGCTGCTAGAGCTATTGTAGAACTTTCAAGGAAATATTGTGTTGATGATGGTGGTTCATGCCACTTAGGTTTCAAGGATGAAAGGTTGGAACATGGGCAATCATTTCCTGGAGATGGTAATGGTAATTTGTCTGTTGGCAGGCAGAATTGGAACATGAAATTTATGGATGCTACCTCTGCTGCTCAAGCAGCGGCTGAGTTTGCAGAACATGCAAGCCTAGCTGCCAGAGCTGTTGTAGAACTTTCAAGGCAATATTGTGTTGATGATGGTGGTTCATGCCACTTAGGTTTCAAGGTTGAAAGGTTGGAATATGGGCAATCATTTCCTGGAGATGGTAATGGTAAATTTTCTGTTGGCAGGCAGAATTGGAACATGAAATTTAAGGATGCTACCTCTGCTGCTCAAGCAGCGGCTGAGTTTGCAGAACATGCAAGGCTAGCTGCCAGAGCTGTTGTAGAACTTTAAAGGCAATTTTGAGTTGATGATAGTGGTTCATGCCACTTAGTTTTCAAGGATGAAAGGTTGGAACATGGGCAATCATTTCCTGGAGATGGTAATGGTAATTTTTCTGTTGGCAGGCAGAATTGGAACATGAAATTTATTGTTGCTACCTCTGCTGCTTAAGCAGCGGCTGAGTTTGCAGAACATGCAAGGCTAGCTGCCAGAGCTGTTGTAGAACTTTAAAGGCAATTTTGAGTTGATGATAGTGGTTCATGCCACTTAGTTTTCAAGGATGAAAGGTTGGAACATGGGCAATCATTTCCTGGAGATGGTAATGGTAATTTTTCTGTTAGCAGGCAGAATTGGAACATGAAATTTAAGGATGCTACCTCTGCTGCTCAAGCAGCGGCTGAGTTTGCAGAACATGCAAGCCTAGCTGCCGGAGCTGTTGTAGAACTTTAAAGGCAATATTGTGTTGATGATGGTGGTTCATGCCATTTAGGTTTTAAGAATGAAAGGTTGGAACTTGGGCAATCATTTCCTGGAGATGGTAATGGTAATTTTTCTGTTGGCAGGCATAATTGTAACATGAAATTTAAGGATGCTACCTCTACTGCTCAAGCAGCGGCTGAGTTTGCAGAACATGCAAGGCTAGCTACCAGAGCTGTTGTAGAACTTTAAAGGCAATATTGAGTTGATGATAGTGGTTCATGCCACTTAGTTTTCAAGGATGAAAGGTTGGAACATGGCCAATCATTTCCTGGAGATGGTAATGGTAATTTGTCTGTTGGCAGGCAGAATTGGAACATGAAATTTAAGGATGCTACCTCTGCTGCTCAAGCAGCAGCTGAGTTTGCAGAACATGCAAGCCTAGCTGCCAGAGCTATTGTAGAACTTTAAAGGCAATATTGTGTTGATGATGGTGGTTCATGCCACTTAGGTTTTAAGGATGAAAGGCTGGAACATGGGCAATCATTGCCTGGAGATGGTAATGGTAATTTTTCTGTTGGCAGGCAGAATTGGAACATGAAATTTATGGATGCTACCTCTGCTGCTCAAGCAGCGGCTGAGTTTGCAGAATATGCAAGCCTAGCTGCCAGAGCTGCTGTAGAACTTTCAAGGCAATATTGTGTTGATGATAGTGGTTCATGCCACTTAGGTTTCAAGAATGAAAGGTTGGAACATGGGCAATCATTTCCTGGAGATGGTAATGGTAATTTTTCTGTTGGCAGGCAGAATTGGAACATGAAATTTATGGATGCTACCTCTTCTGCTCAAGCAGCAGCTGAGTTTGCAGAATATGCAAGCCTAGCTGCCAGAGCTGTTGTAGAACTTTCAAGGAAATATTGTGTTGATGATGGTGGTTCATGCCACTTAGGTTTCAAGGATGAAAGGTTGGAACTTGGGCAATCATTTCCTGGAGATGGTAATGGTAATTCTTTTGTTGGCTGGCAGAATTGGAACATGAAATTTATAGATGCTACCTCTGCTGCTCAAGCAGCGGCTGAGTTTGCAGAACATGCAAGCCTAGCTGCCGGAGCTGTTGTAGAACTTTAAAGGCAATATTGTATTGATGATGGTGGTTCATGCCACTTAGGTTTCAGGGATGAAAGGTTTGAACATGGGCAATCATTACCTACAGATGTTAATGGTAATTATTTTTTGGCAGGTAGAATTGGAACATGAAATTTAAGGATGCTACCTCTGCTGCTCAAGCAGCGGCTGAGTTTGCAGAACATGCAAGGCTAGCTACCAGAGCTGTTGTAGAACTTTAAAGGCAATATTGAGTTGATGATGGTGGTTCATGCCACGTAGGTTTCAAGGATGAAAGGTTGGAACATGGGCAATCATTTCCTGGAGATGGTAATGGTAATTTGTCTGTTGGCAGGCAGAATTGGAACATGAAATTTATGGATGCTACCTCTGCTGCTCAAGCAGCGGCTGAGTTTGCAGAACATGCAAGCCTAGCTGCCAGAGCTGTTGTAGAACTTTCAAGGCAATATTGTGTTGATGATGGTGGTTCATGCCACTTAGGTTTCAAGGATGAAAGGTTGGAACATGGGCAATCATTTCCTGGAGATGGTAATGGTAATTTTTCTGTTGGCAGGCAGAATTGGAACATGAAATTTATGGATGCTACCTCTGCTGCTCAAGCAGCGGCTGAGTTTGCAGAACATGCAAGCCTATCTGCCAGAGCTGTTGTAGAACTTTCAAGGCAATATTGAGTTGATGATGGTGGTTCATGCCACTTAGGTTTCAGGGATGAAAGGTTGGAACATGGGCAATCATTTCCTGGAGATAGTAATGGTAATTTTTCTGTTGGCAGGCAGAATTGGAACATGAAATTTATGGATGCTACCTCTGCTGCTCAAGCAGCGGCTGAGTTTGCAGAATATGCAAGCCTAGCTGCCAGAGCTGTTGTAGAACTTTCAACGAAATATTATGTTGATGATGGTGGTTCATGCCACTTAGGTTTCAAGGATGAAAGGTTGGAACATAGGCAATAATTTCCTGGAGATGGTAATGGTAATTTTTCTGTTGGCAGGCATAATTGTAACATGAAATTTAAGGATGCTACCTCTACTGCTCAAGCAGCGGCTGAGTTTGCAGAACATGCAAGGCTAGCTACCAGAGCTGTTGTAGAACTTTAAAGGCAATATTGAGTTGATGATAGTGGTTCATGCCACTTAGTTTTCAAGGATGAAAGGTTGGAACATGGCCAATCATTTCCTGGAGATGGTAATGGTAATTTGTTTGTTGGCAGGCAGAATTGGAACATGAAATTTAAGGATGCTACCTCTGCTGCTCAAGCAGCGGCTGAGTTTGCAGAACATGCAAGCCTAGCTGCCAGAGCTATTGTAGAACTTTAAAGGCAATATTGTGTTGATGATGGTGGTTCATGCCACTTAGGTTTTAAGGATGAAAGGCTGGAACATGGGCAATCATTGCCTGGAGATGGTAATGGTAATTTTTCTGTTGGCAGGCAGAATTGGAACATGAAATTTATGGATGCTACCTCTGCTGCTCAAGCAGCGGCTGAGTTTGCAGAATATGCAAGCCTAGCTGCCAGAGCTGCTGTAGAACTTTCAAGGAAATATTGTGTTGATGATAGTGGTTCATGCCACTTAGGTTTCAAGGATGAAAGGTTGGAACATGGGCAATCATTTCCTGGAGATGGTAATGGTAATTTTTCTGTTGGCAGGCAGAATTGGAACATGAAATTTATGGATGCTACCTCTTCTGCTCAAGCAGCGGCTGAGTTTGCAGAATATGCAAGCCTAGCTGCCAGAGCTGTTGTAGAACTTTCAAGGAAATATTGTGTTGATGATGGTGGTTCATGCCACTTAGGTTTCAAGGATGAAAGGTTGGAACTTGGGCAATCATTTTCTGGAGATGGTAATGGTAATTCTTTTGTTGGCAGGCAGAATTGGAACATGAAATTTATGGATGCTACCTCTGCTGCTCAAGCAGTGGCTGAGTTTGCAGAACATGCAAGCCTAGCTGCCGGAGCTGTTGTAGAACTTTAAAGGCAATATTGTGTTGATGATGGTGGTTCAGGCCACTTAGGTTTTAAGAATGAAAGGTTGGAACTTGGGCAATCATTTCCTGAAGATGGTAATGGTAATTCTTTTGTTGGTAGGCAGAATTGGAACATGAAATTTATGGATGCTACCTCTGCTGCTCAAGCAGCAACTGAGTTTGCAGAATATTTAAGCCTAGCTAACAGAGCTGTTGTAGAACTTTCAAGGCAATATTGTGTTGATGATAGTGGTTCATGCCACTTAGGTTTCAAGGATGAAAGGTTGGAACATGGGCAATCATTTCCTGGAGATGATAATTTTTCTGTTGGCGGGCAGAATTGGAACATGAAATTTATGGATGCTACCTCTACTGCTCAAGCAGCGGCTCAGTTTGCAGAATATGCAAGCCTAGCTGCCAGAGCTGTTGTAGAACTTTCAAGGAAATATTGTGTTGATGATGGTGGTTCATGCCACTTAGGTTTCAATGATGAAAGGTTGGAACATGGGCAATCATTTCCTGGAGATGGTAATGGTAATTTTTCTGTTGGCAGGCAGAATTGGAACATGAAATTTAAGGATGCTACCTCTACTGCTCAAGCAGCGGCTGAGTTTGCAGAACATGCAAGGCTAGTTGCCAGAGCTGTTGTAGAACTTTAAAGGCAATATTGAGTTGATGATAGTGGTTCATGCCACTTAGGTTTCAAGGATGAAAGGTTGGAACATGGGCAATCATTTCCTGGAGATGGTAATGGTAATTTTTCTGTTGGCAGGCAGAATTGGAACATGAAATTTATGGATGCTACCTCTGCTGCTCAAGCAGCGGCAGAGTTTGCAGAACATGCAAGCCTATCTGCCAGAGCTGTTGTAGAACTTTCAAGGCAATATTGAGTTGATGATGGTGGTTCATGCCACTTAGGTTTCAAGGATGAAAGGTTGGAACATGGGCAATCATTTCCTAGAGATGGTAATGGTCATTTTTCTGTTGGCAGGCAGAATTGGAACATGAAATTTATGAATGCTACCTCTACTGCTCAAGCAGCGGCTGAGTTTGCAGAATATGCAAGCCTAGCTGCTAGAGCTGTTGTAGAACTTTCAAGGAAATATTGTGTTGATGATGGTGGTTCATGCCACTTAGGTTTCAAGGATGAAAGGTTGGAACATGGGCAATCATTTCCTGGAGATGGTAATTTTTCTGTTGGCGGGCAGAATTGGAACATGAAATTTAGGGATGCTACCTCTACTGCTCAAGCAGCGGCTGAGTTTGCAGAATATGCAAGCCTAGCTGCCAGAGCTGTTGTAGAACTTTCAAGGAAATATTGTGTTGATGATGGTGGTTCATGCCACTTAGGTTTCAATGATGAAAGGTTGGAACATGGGCAATCATTTCCTGGAGATGGTAATGGTAATTTTTCTGTTGGCAGGCAGAATTGGAACATGAAATTTAAGGATGCTACCTCTACTGCTCAAGCAGCGGCTGAGTTTGCAGAACATGCAAGGCTAGTTGCCAGAGCTGTTGTAGAACTTTAAAGGCAATATTGAGTTGATGATAGTGGTTCATGCCACTTAGGTTTCAAGGATGAAAGGTTGGAACATGGGCAATCATTTCCTGGAGATGGTAATGGTAATTTTTCTGTTGGCAGGCAGAATTGGAACATGAAATTTATGGATGCTACCTCTGCTGCTCAAGCAGCGGCAGAGTTTGCAGAACATGCAAGCCTATCTGCCAGAGCTGTTGTAGAACTTTCAAGGCAATATTGAGTTGATGATGGTGGTTCATGCCACTTAGGTTTCAAGGATGAAAGGTTGGAACATGGGCAATCATTTCCTGGAGATGGTAATGGTCATTTTTCTGTTGGCAGGCAGAATTGGAACATGAAATTTATGGATGCTACCTCTACTGCTCAAGCAGCGGCTGAGTTTGCAGAATATGCAAGCCTAGCTGCTAGAGCTGTTGTAGAACTTTCAAGGAAATATTGTGTTGATGATGGTGGTTCATGCCACTTAGGTTTCAAGGATGAAAGGTTGGAACATGGGCAATCATTTCCTGGAGATGGTAATGGTAATTTGTCTGTTGGCAGGCAGAATTGGAACATGAAATTTATGGATGCTACCTCTGCTGCTCAAGCAGCGGCTGAGTTTGCAGAACATGCAAGCCTAGCTGCCAGAGCTGTTGTAGAACTTTCAAGGCAATATTGTGTTGATGATGGTGGTTCATGCCACTTAGGTTTCAAGGTTGAAAGGTTGGAATATGGGCAATCATTTCCTGGAGATGGTAATGGTAAATTTTCTGTTGGCAGGCAGAATTGGAACATGAAATTTAAGGATGCTACCTCTGCTGCTCAAGCAGCGGCTGAGTTTGCAGAACATGCAAGGCTAGCTGCCAGAGCTGTTGTAGAACTTTAAAGGCAATATTGTGTTGATGATGGTGGTTCATGCCACTTAGGTTTCAAGGATGAAAGGTTGGAACATGGGCAATCATTTCCTGGAGATGGTAATGGTAATTTTTCTGTTGGCAGGCAGAATTGGAACATGAAATTTAAGGATGCTACCTCTGCTGCTCAAGCAGCGGCTGAGTTTGCAGAACATGCAAGCCTAGCTGCCAGAGCTGTTGTAGAACTTTCAAGGCAATATTGTGTTGATGATGGTGGTTCATGCCACTTAGGTTTCAAGGATGAAAGGTTGGAACATGGGCAATCATTTCCTGGAGATGGTAATGGTAATTTTTCTGTTGGCAGGCAGAATTGGAACATGAAATTTAAGGATGCTACCTCTGCTGCTCAAGCAGCGGCTGAGTTTGCAGAACATGCAAGCCTAGCTGCCAGAGCTGTTGTAGAACTTTCAAGGCAATATTGTGTTGATGATGGTGGTTCATGCCACTTAGGTTTCAAGGATGAAAGGTTGGAACATGGGCAATCATTTCCTGGAGATGGTAATGGTAATTTTTCTGTTGGCAGGCAGAATTGGAACATGAAATTTATGGATGCTACCTCTGCTGCTCAAGCAGCGGCTGAGTTTGCAGAATATGCAAGCCTAGCTGCCAGAGCTATTGTAGAACTTTCAAGGCAATATTGTGTTGATGATAGTGGTTCATGCCACTTAAGTTTCAAGGATGAAAGGTTGGAACATGGGCAATCATTTCCTGGAGATGGTAATTTTTCTGTTGGCAGGCAGAATTGGAACATGAAATTTATGGATGCTACCTCTGCTGCTCAAGCAGCGACTGAGTTTGTACAACATGCAAGCCTAGCTGCCATAGCTGTTGTAGAACTTTAAAGGCAATATTGTGTTGATGATGGTGGTTCATGCCACATAGGTTTCAAGGATGAAAGGTTGGAACATGGGCAATCATTTCCTAGAGATGGTAATGGTAATATTTCTGTTGGCAGGCGAGAAATTGGAACATGAAATTTAAGGATGCTACCTCTGCTGCTCAAGCAGCGGCTGAGTTTGCATAACATTCAAGCCTAGGTGCCAGAGTTGTTGTAGAACTTTCAAGGCAATATTGAGTTGATGATGGTGGTTCATGCCACTTAGGTTTCAGGGATGAAAGGTTTAAACATGGGCAATCATTTCCTAGAGATGTTAATGGTAATTTTTCTGTTGGCAGGCAGAATTGGAACATGAAATTTATGGATGCTACCTTTGCTGCTCAAGCAGCGGCTGAGTTTGCAGAATATGCAAGCCTAGCTGCCAGAGCTGTTGTAGAACTTTCAAGGCAATATTGTGTAGATGGTAGTGGTTCATGCCACTTAGGTTTCAAGGATGAAAGGTTGGAACATGGGCAGTCATTTCCTGGAGATGGTAATGGTAATATTTCTGTTGGCAGGCAGAATTGGAATATGAAATTTATGGATGCTACCTCTGCTGCTCAAGCAGCGGCTGAGTTTGTAGAATATGCCAGCCTAGCTGCCAGAGCTGTTGTAGAAATTTAAAGGCAATATTGTGTTGATGATAGTGGTTCATGCCACTTAGGTTTCAGGGATGAAAGGTTTAAACATGGGCAATCATTTCCTAGAGATGTTAATGGTAATTTTTCTATTGGCAGGCAGAATTGGAACATGAAATTTAAGGATGCTACCTCTGCTGCTCAAGCAGCGGCTGAGTTTGCAGAACATGCATGCCTAACTGCCAGAGCTATTGTAGAACTTTAAGGGCAATATTTTGTTGATGGTGGTGGTTCATGCCACTTAGTTTTCAAGGATGAAAGGTTGGAACATGGGCAATCATTTCCTGGAGATGGTAATGATAATTTTTCTGTTGGCAGACAGAATTGGAACATGAAATTTAGGGATGCTACCTCTGCTGCTCAAGCAGCGACTGAATTTGCAGAATATGCAAGCCTAGCTGCCATAGCTGTTGTAGAACTTTAAAGGCAATATTGTGTTGAGGATGGTGGTTCATGCCACTTAGGTTTCAAGGATGAAAGGTTGGAACATGGGCAATCATTTCCTAGAGATGGTAATGGTAATTTTTCTGTTGGCAGGCGAAATTGGAACATGAAATTTAAGGATGCTACCTCTGCTGCTCAAGCAGCGTCTGAGTTTGCATAACATTCAAGCCTAGGTGCCAGAGTTGTTGTAGAACTTTCAAGGCAATATTGAGTTGATGATGGTGGTTCATGCCACATAGGTTTCAGGGATGAAAGGTTTAAACCTGGGCAATCATTTCCTAGAGATGTTAATGGTAATTTTTCTGTTGGCAGGCAGAATTGGAACATGAAATTTATGGATGCTACCTTTGCTGCTCAAGCAGCGGCTGAGTTTGCAGAATATGCAAGCCTAGCTGCCAGAGCTGTTGTAGAACTTTCAAGGCAATATTGTGTTGATGGTAGTGGTTCATGCCACTTAGGTTTCAAGGATGAAAGGTTGGAACATGGGCAGTCATTTCCTGGAGATGGTAATGGTAATATTTCTGTTGGCAGGCAGAAATTGAACATGAAATTTATGGATGCTACCTCTGCTGCTCAAGCAGTGGCTGAGTTTGCAGAATATGCAATTCTAGCTGCCAGAGCTGTTGTAGAACTTTCAAGGCAATATTGTATTGATGATAGTGGTTCATGCCACTTAGGTTTCAGGGATGAAAGGTTTAAACATGGGCAATCATTTCCTAGAGATGTTAATGGTAATTTTTCTGTTGGCAGGCAAAATTGGAACATGAAATTAAAGGATGCTACCTCTGCTGCTCAAGCAGCGGCTGAGTTTGCAGAACATGCATGCCTAACTGCCAGAGCTGTTGTAGAACTTTAAAGGCAATATTTTGTTGATGGTGGTGGTTCATGCCACTTAGTTTTCAAGGATGAAAGGTTGGAACATGGGCAATCATTTCCCGGAGATGGTAATGGTAATTTTTCTGTTGGCAGGCAGAATTGGAACATGAAATTTAGCGATGCTACCTCTGCTGCTCAAGCAGCGACTGAGTTTGTAGAACATGCAAGCCTAGCTGCCAGAGCTGTTGTAGAACTTTCAAGGCAATATTGTGTTGATGATAGTGGTTCATGCCACTTAGGTTACAAGGATGAAAGGTTGGAACATGGGCAATCAATTCCTAGAGATGTTAATGGTAATTTTTCTGTTGGCAGGCAGAATTGGAACATGAAATTTATGGATGCTACCTCTGCTGCTCAAGCAGCGGCTGAGTTTGCAGAACATGCATGCCTAACTGCTAGAGCTGTTGTAGAACTTTAAAGGCTATATTGTGTTGATGATGGTGGTTCATGCCACTTAGGTTTCAAGGATGAAAGGTTGGAACATGGGCAATCATTTCCTAGAGATGTTAATGGTAATTTTTCTGTTGGCAGGCAGAATTGGAACATGAAATTTATGGATGCTACCTCTGCTGCTCAAGCAGCGGCTGAGTTTGCAGAATATGCAAGCCTAGCTGCCAGAGCTGTTGTAGAACTTTCAACGAAATATTATGTTGATGATGGTGGTTCATGCCACTTAGGTTTCAAGGATGAAAGGTTGGAACATAGGCAATCATTTCCTGGAGATGGTAATGGTAATTTTTCTGTTGGCAGGCAGAATTGTAACATGAAATTTAAGGATGCTACCTCTACTGCTCAAGCAGCGGCTGAGTTTGCAGAACATGCAAGGCTAGCTACCAGAGCTGTTGTAGAACTTTAAAGGCAATATTGAGTTGATGATAGTGGTTCATGCCACTTAGTTTTCAAGGATGAAAGGTTGGAACATGGCCAATCATTTCCTGGAGATGGTAATGGTAATTTGTCTATTGGCAGGCAGAATTGGAACATGAAATTTAAGGATGCTACCTCTGCTGCTCAAGCAGCGGCTGAGTTTGCAGAACATGCAAGCCTAGCTGCCAGAGCTATTGTAGAACTTTAAAGGCAATATTGTGTTGATGATGGTGGTTCATGCCACCTAGGTATTAAGGATGAAAGGCTGGAACATGGGCAATCATTGCCTGGAGATGGTAATGGTAATTTTTCTGTTGGCAGGCAGAATTGGAACATGAAATTTATGGATGCTACCTCTGCTGCTCAAGCAGCGGCTGAGTTTGCAGAATATGCAAGCCTAGCTACCAGAGCTGCTGTAGAACTTTCAAGGCAATATTGTGTTGATGATAGCGGTTCATGCCACTTAGGTTTCAAGGATGAATGGTTGGAACATGGGCAATCATTTCCTGGAGATGGTAATGGTAATTTTTCTGTTGGCAGGCAGAATTGGAACACGAAATTTAGGGATGCTACCTCTGCTGCTCAAGCAGCGACTGAGTTTTTAGAACATGCAAGCCTAGCTGCCAGAGCTGTAGTAGAACTTTAAAGGCTATATTGTGTTGATGTTGGTGGTTCATGCCACTTAGGTTTCAAGGATGAAAGGTTGGAACATGGGCAATCATTTCCTAGAGATGTTAATGGTAATTTTTCTGTTGGCAGGCAAAATTGGAACATGAAATTTATGGATGCTACCTCTGCTGCTCAAGCAGCGGCTGAGTTTGCAGAATATGCAAGCCTAGCTGCCAGAGCTATTGTAGAACTTTCAAGGCACTATTGTGTTGATGATAGTGGTTCATGCCACTTAGGTTTCAAGGATGAAAGGTTGGAACATGGGCAATCATTTCCTAGAGATGGTAATGGTAATTTTTCTGTTGGTAGGTAGAATTGGAATATGAAATTTAAGGATGATACCTCTGCTGCTCAAGCAACGGCTGAGTTTGCAGAACATGCAAAGCTTGCTGCCAGAGCTGTTGTAGAACTTAAAAGGCAATATTGTGTAATTGATGGTGGTTCATGCCACTTAGGTTTCAAGGATGAAAGGTTGGAACATGGGCAATCATTTCCTGGAGATGGTAATGGTAATTTTTCTGTTGGCAGGCAGAATTGGAACATGAAATTGATGGATGCTACCTCTGCTGCTCAAGCAGTGGCTGAGTTTGCAGAAATTGCAAGCCTAGCTGCCAGAGCTGTTGTAGAACTTTCAAGGCAATATTGTGTTGATAATAGTGGTTCATGCCACTTAGGTTTCAAGGATGAAAGGTTGGAACATGGGCAATCATTTCCTGGAGATGGTAATGGTAATTTTTCTGTTGGCAGGCAGAAATTGGAACATAAAATTTATGGATGCTACCTCTGCTGCTCAAGCAGCGGCTGGGTTTGCAGAACATGCAAGTCTATCTGCCAGAGCTGTTGTAGAACTTTCAAGGCAATATTGAGTTGATGATAGTGGTTCATGCCACTTAGGTTTCAGGGATGAAAGGGTTAAAAATGGGCAATCATTTCCTAGAGATGTTAATGATAATTTTTCAGTTGGCAGGAAGAATTGGAACATGAAGTTTATGGATGCTACCTCTGCTGCTTAAGCAGTGGCTGAGTTTGTAAGAATATGCAAGCCTAGCTGCCAGAGCTGTTGTAGAACTTTCAAGGCAATATTGTGTTGATGATAGTGGTTCATGCCACTTAGGTTTCAGGGATGAAAGGTTTAAACATGGGCAATTATTTCCTAGAGATGTTAATGGTAATTTTTCTGTTGGCAGGCAGAATTGGAATATGAAATTTAAGGATGCTACCTCTGCTGCTCAAGCAGCGGCTGAGTTTGCAGAACATGCATGCCTAACTGCCAGAGCTGTTGTAGAACTTTAAGGGCAATATTTTGTTGATGGTGGTGGTTCATGCCACTTAGTTTTCAAGGATGAAAGGTTGGAACATGGGCAATCATTTCCTGGAGATGGTAATGGTAATTTTTCTGTTGGCAGGCAGAATTGGAACATGAAATTTAGGGATGCTACCTCTGCTGCTCAAGCAGCGACTGAATTTGTAGAATATGCAAGCCTAGCTGCCATAGCTGTTGTAGAACTTTAAAGGCAATATTG
This sequence comes from Nicotiana tomentosiformis, assembly GCF_000390325.3. Taxonomy (NCBI): domain Eukaryota; kingdom Viridiplantae; phylum Streptophyta; class Magnoliopsida; order Solanales; family Solanaceae; genus Nicotiana; species Nicotiana tomentosiformis. Next base: position 494,574 of record NW_027174579.1, read on the forward strand.
TGTTGATGATGGTGGTTCATGCCACTTAGGTTTCAAGGATGAAAGGTTGGAACTTGGGCAATCATTTCCTAGAGATGGTAATGGTAATTTTTCTGTTGGCAAGCAAAATTGAAACATGAAATTTAAGGATGCTACCTCTGCTGCTCAAGCAGCGGCTGACTTTGCATAACATTCAAGCCTAGGTGCCAGAGTTGTTGTAGAACTTTCAAGGCAATATTGAGTTGATGATGGTGGTTCATGCCACTTAGGTTTCAGGGATGAAAGATTTAAACATGGGCAATCATTTCCTAGAGATGTTAATGGTAATTTTTCTATTGGCAGGCAGAATTGGAACATGAAATTTATGGATGCTACCTTTGCTGCTCAAGCAGCGGCTGAGTTTGGAGAATATGCAAGCTTAGCTGCCAGAGCTGTTGTAGAACTTTTAAGGCAATATTGTGTTGATGGTAGTGGTTCATGCCACTTAGGTTACAAGGATGAAAGGATGGAACATGGGCAGTCATTTCCTGGAGATGGTAATGGTAATATTTCTGTTGGCAGGCAGAATTGGAATATGAAATTTATGGATGCTACCTCTGCTGCTCAAGCAGCGGCTGAGTTTGCAGAATATGCAAGCCTAGCTGCTAGAGCTGTTGTAGAACTTTCAAGGCAATATTGTGTTGATGATAGTGGTTCATGCCACTTAGGTTTCAGGGATGAAAGGTTTAAACATGGGCAATCATTTCCTAGAGATGTTAATGGTAATTTTTCTATTGGCAGGCAGAATTGGAACATGAAATTTAAGGATGCTACCTCTGCTGCTCAAGCAGCGGCTGAGTTTGCAGAACATGCATGCCTAACTGCCAGAGCTGTTGTAGAACTTTAAGGGCAATATTTTGTTGATGGTGGTGGTTCATGCCACTTAGTTTTCAAGGATGAAAGGTTGGAACATGGGCAATCATTTCCTGGAGATGGTAATGGTAATTTTTCTGTTGGCAGGCAGAATTGGAACATGAAATTTAGGGATGCTACCTCTGCTGCTCAAGCAGCGACTGAATTTGTAGAATATGCAAGCCTAGCTGCCATAGCTGTTGTAGAACTTTAAAGGCAATATTGTGTTGAGGATGGTGGTTCATGCCACTTAGGTTTCAAGGATGAAAGATTGGAACATGGGCAATCATTTCCTAGAGATGGTAATGGTAATTTTTCTGTTGGCAGGCAAAATTAAAACATGAAATTTAAGGATGCTACCTCTGCTGCTCAAGCAGCGGTTGACTTTGCATAACATTCAAGCCTAGGTGCCAGAGTTGTTGTAGAACTTTCAAGGCAATATTGAGTTGATGATGGTGGTTCATGCCACTTAGGTTTCAGGGATGAAAGATTTAAACTTGGGCAATCATTTCCTAGAGATGTTAATGGTAATTTTTCTATTGGCAGGCAGAATTGGAACATGAAATTTATGGATGCTACCTTTGCTGCTCAAGCAGCGGCTGCGTTTGCAGAATATGCAAGCCTAGCTGCCAGAGCTGTTGTAGAACTTTTAAGGCAATATTGTGTTGATGGTAGTGGTTCATGCCACTTAGGTTACAAGGATGAAAGGTTGGAACATGGGCAGTCATTTCCTGGAGATGGTAATGGTAATATTTCTGTTGGCAGGCAGAATTGGAACATGAAATTTATGGATGCTACCTCTGCTGCTCAAGCAGCGGCTGAGTTTGCAGAATATGCAAGCCTAGCTGCCAGAGCTGTTGTAGAACTTTCAAGGCAATATTGTGTTGATGATAGTGGTTCATGCCACTTAGGTTTCAAGGATGAAAGGTTGGAACATGGGCAATCATTTCCTGGAGATGGTAATGGTAATTTTTCTATTGGCAGGCAGAATTGGGACATGAAATTTATTGATGCTACCTCTGCTGCTCAAGTAGCGGCTGAGTTTGCAGAACATGCAAGCCTATCTGCCAGAGCTGTTGTAGAACTTTCAAGGCAATATTGAGTTGATGATGGTGGTTCATGCCACTTAGGTTTCAGGGATGAAAGGTTTGAACATGGGCAATCATTTCCTACAGATGTTAATGGTAATTATTTGTTGGCAGGTAGAATTGGAACATGAAATTTAAGGATGCTACCTCTGCTGCTCAAGCAGCGGCTGAGTTTGCAGAACATGCTTGCCTAACTGCCAGAGCTGTTGTAGAACTTTAAAGGCAATATTTTGTTGATGGTGGTGGTTCATGCCACTTAGTTTTCAAGGATGAAAGGTTGGAACATGGGCAATCATTTCTTGGAGATGGTAATGGTAATTTTTCTGTTCGCAGGAAGAATTGGAACATGAAATTTAGGGATGCTACCTCTGCTGCTCAAGCAGCGGCTGAGTTTGTAGAACATGCAAGCCTAGCTGCCATAGCTGCTGTAGAACTTTCAAGGCAATATTGTGTTGATGATAGTGGTTCATGCCACTTAGGTTTCAAGGATGAAAGGTTGGAACATGGGCAATCATTTCCTGGAGATGGTAATGGTAATTTTTCTGTTGGCAGGCAGAATTGGAACATGAAATTAATGGATGCTACCTCTGCTGCTCAAGCAGCGGATGAGTTTGCAGAATATGCAAGCCTAGCTGCCAGAGCTGTTGTAGAACTTTCAACGAAATATTATGTTGATGATGGTGGTTCATGCCACTTAGGTTTCAAGGATGAAAGGTTGGAACATAGGCAATCATTTCCTGGAGATGGTAATGGTAATTTTTCTGTTGGCAGGCAGAATTGTAACATGAAATTTAAGGATGCTACCTCTACTGCTCAAGCAGCGGCTGAGTTTGCAGAACATGCAAGGCTAGCTACCAGAGCTGTTGTAGAACTTTAAAGGCAATATTGAGTTGATGATAGTGGTTCATGCCACTTAGTTTTCAAGGATGAAAGGTTGGAACATGGCCAATCATTTCCTGGAGATGGTAATGGTAATTTGTCTATTGGCAGGCAGAATTGGAACATGAAATTTAAGGATGCTACCTCTGCTGCTCAAGCAGCGGCTGAGTTTGTAGAATATGCAAGCCTAGCTGCCAGAGCTATTGTAGAACTTTAAAGGCAATATTGTGTTGATGATGGTGGTTCATGCCACCTAGGTATTAAGGATGAAAGGCTGGAACATGGGCAATCATTGCCTGGAGATGGTAATGGTAATTTTTCTGTTGGCAGGCAGAATTGGAACATGAAATTTATGGATGCTACCTCTGTTGCTCAAGCAGCGGCTGAGTTTGCAGAATATGCAAGCCTAGCTACCAGAGCTGCTGTAGAACTTTCAAGGCAATATTGTGTTGATGATAGCGGTTCATGCCACTTAGGTTTCAAGGATAAAAGGTTGGAACATGGGCAATCATTTCCTGGAGATGGTAATGGTAATTTTTCTGTTGGCAGGCAGAATTGGCACATGAAATTTATGGATGCTACCTCTTCTGCTCAAGCAGCGGCTGAGTTTGCAGAATATGCAAGCCTAGCTGCCAGAGCTGTTGTAGAACTTTCAAGGAAATATTGTGTTGATGATGGTGGTTCATGCCACTTAGGTTTCAAGGATGAAAGGTTGGAACATGGGCCATCATTTCCTGGAGATGGTAATGGTAATTTGTCTGTTGGCAGGTAGAATTGGAACATGAAATTTATGGATGCTACCTCTGCTGCTCAAGTAGCGGCTGAGTTTGCAGAACATGCAAGCCTAGCTGCCAGAGCTGTTGTAGAACTTTCAAGGCAATATTGTGTTGATGATGGTGGTTCATGCCACTTAGGTTTCAAGGTTGAAAGGTTGGAATATGGGCAATCATTTCCTGGAGATGGTAATGGTAAATTTTCTGTTGGCAGGCAGAATTGGAACATGAAATTTATGGATGCTACCTCTGCTGCACAAGCAGCGGCTGAGTTTGCAGAACATGCAAGGCTAGCTGCCAGAGCTGTTGTATAACATTAAAGGCAATATTGAGTTGATGATAGTGGTTCATGCCACTTAGTTTTCAAGGATGAAAGGTTGGAACATGGGCAATCATTTCCTGGAGATGGTAATGGTAATTTTTCTGTTGGCAGGCAGAATTGGAACATGAAATTTATGGATGCTACCTCTGCTGCTCAAGCAGCGGCTGAGTTAGCAAAATATGCAAGCCTAGCTGCCATAGCTGTTGTAGAACTTTCAAGGAAATATTGTGTTGATGATGGTGGTTCATGCCACTTAGGTTTCAAGGATGAAAGGTTGGAACATGGGCAATCATTTCCTGGAGATGGTAATGGTAATTTTTCTTTTGGCAGGCAGGATTGGAACATGAAATTTAAGGATGCTACCTCTGCTGCTCAAGCAGCGGATGAGTTTGCAGAACATGCAAGCCTAGCTGCCGGAGCTGTTGTAGAACTTTAAAGGCAATATTATGTTGATGATGGTGGTTCATGCCACTTAGGTTTTAAGAATGAAAGGTTGGAACTTGGGCAATCATTTCCTGGAGATGGTAATTTTTCTGTTGGCAGGCAGAATTGGAACATGAAATTTATGGATGCTACCTCTGCTGCTCAAGCAGCAGCTGAGTTTGCAGAATATTCAAGCCTAGCTAACAGAGCTGCTGTAGAACTTTCAAGGCAATATTGTGTTGATGATAGTGGTTCATGCCACTTAGGTTTCAAGGATGAAAGGTTGGAACATGGGCAATCATTTCCTGGAGATGGTAATTTTTCTGTTGGCAGGCAGAATTGGAACATGAAATTTAGGGATGCTACCTCTACTGCTCAAGCAGCGGCTGAGTTTGCAGAATATGCAAGTCTAGCTGCCAGAGCTGTTGTAGAACTTTCAAGGAAATATTGTGTTGATGATGGTGGTTCATGCCACTTAGGTTTCAAGGATGAAAGGTTGGAACATGGGCAGTCATTTCCTGGAGATGGTAATGGTAATTTTTCTGTTGGCAGGCAGAATTGGAACATAAAATTTAAGGATGCTACCTCTACTGCTCAAGCAGCGGTTGAGTTTGCAGAACATGCAAGGCTAGCTGCCAGAGCTGTTGTAGAACTTTAAAGGCAATATTAAGTTGATGATAGTGGTTCATGCCACTTAGTTTTCAAGGATGAAAGGTTGGAACATGGCCAATCATTTCTTGGAGATGGTAATGGTAATTTTTCTATTGGCAGGAAGAATTGGAACATGAAATTTAAGGATGCTACCTCTGCTGCTCAAGCAGCGGCTGAGTTTGCAGAACATGCAAGCCTAGCTGCCAGAGCTGTTGTAGAACTTTAAAGGCAATATTGTGTTGATGATGGTGGTTCATGCCACTTAGGTTTTAAGGATGAAAGGTTGGAACATGGGCAATCATTGCCTAGAGATGGTAATGGTAATTTTTCTGTTGGCAGGCAGAATTGGAACATGACATTTATGGATGCTACCTCTGCTGCTGAGTTTGAAAAATATGCAAGCCTAGCTGCAAGAGCTGCTGTAGAACTTTCAAGGCAATATTGTGTTGATGATAGTGGTTCATGCCACTTAGGTTTCAAGGATGAATGGTTGGAACATGGGCAATCATTTCCTGGAGATGGTAATGGTAATTATTCTGTTGGCAGGCAGAATTGGAACATGAAATTTTTGGATGCTACCTCTTATGCTCAAGCAACGGCTGAGTTTGCAGAATATGCAAGCCTAGCTGCCAGAGCTGTTGTAGAACTTTCAAGGAAATATTATGTTGATAATGGTGGTTCATGCCACTTAGGTTTCAGGGATGAAAGTTTGGAACATGGGCAATCATTTCCTGGAGATGGTAATGGTAATTTGTCTGTCGGCAGGCAGAATTGGAACATGAAATTTATGGATGTTACCTCTGCTGCTCAAGCAGCGGCTGAGTTTGCAGAACATGCAAGCCTAGCTGCCAGAGCTGTTGTAGAACTTTCAAGGCAATATTGTGTTGATGATGGTGGTTCATGCCACTTAGGTATTAAGGATGAAAGGCTGGAACATGGGCAATCATTGCCTGGAGATGGTAATGGTAATTTTTCTATTGGCAGGTAGAATTGGAACATGAAATTTATGGATGCTACCTCTGCTGCTCAAGCAGCGGCTGAGTTTGCAGAATATGCAAGCCTAGCTACCAGAGCTGCTGTAGAACTTTCAAGGCAATATTGTGTTGATGATAGTGGTTCATGCCACTTAGGTTTCAAGGATAAAAGGTTGGAACATGGGCAATCATTTCCTGGAGATGGTTATGGTAATTTTTCTGTTGGCAGGCAGAATTGGCACATGAAATTTATGGATGCTACCTCTTCTGCTCAAGCAGCGGCTGAGTTTGCAGAATATGCAAGCCTAGCTGCCAGAGCTGTTGTAGAACTTTCAAGGAAATATTGTGTTGATGATGGTGGTTCATGCCACTTAGGTTTCAAGGTTGAAAGGTTGGAATATGGGCAATCATTTCCTGGAGATGGTAATGGTAAATTTTCTGTTGGCAGGCAGAATTGGAACATGAAATTTATGGATGCTACCTCTGCTGCACAAGCATCGGCTGAGTTTGCAGAACATGCAAGGCTAGCTGCCAGAGCTGTTGTATAACATTAAAGGCAATATTGAGTTGATGATAGTGGTTCATGCCACTTAGTTTTCAAGGATGAAAGGTTGGAACATGGGCAATCATTTCCTGGAGATGGTAATGGTAATTTTTCTGTTGGCAGGCAGAATTGGAACATGAAATTTATGGATGCTACCTCTGCTGCTCAAGCAGCAGCTGAGTTTGCAGAACATGCAAGGCTAGCTGCCAGAGCTGTTGTATAACATTAAAGGCAATATTGAGTTGATGATAGTGGTTCATGCCACTTAGTTTTCAAGGATGAAAGGTTGGAACATGGGCAATCATTTCCTGGAGATGGTAATGGTAATTTTTCTGTTGGCAGGCAGAATTGGAACATGAAATTTATGGATGCTACCTCTGCTGCTCAAGCAGCGGCTGAGTTAGCAAAATATGCAAGCCTAGCTGCCATAGCTGTTGTAGAACTTTCAAGGAAATATTGTGTTGATGATGGTGGTTCATGCCACTTAGGTTTCAAGGATGAAAGGTTGGAACATGGGCAATCATTTCCTGGAGATGGTAATGGTAATTTTTCTTTTGGCAGGCAGAATTGGAACATGAAATTTAAGGATGCTACCTCTGCTGCTCAAGCAGCGGATGAGTTTGCAGAACATGCAAGCCTAGCTGCCGGAGCTGTTGTAGAACTTTAAAGGCAATATTATGTTGATGATGGTGGTTCATGCCACTTAGGTTTTAAGAATGAAAGGTTGGAACTTGGGCAATCATTTCCTGGAGATGGTAATTTTTCTGTTGGGAGGCAGAATTGGAACATGAAATTTATGGATGCTACCTCTGCTGCTCAAGCAGCAGCTGAGTTTGCAGAATATTCAAGCCTAGCTAACAGCGCTGCTGTAGAACTTTCAAGGCAATATTGTGTTGATGATAGTGGTTCATGCCACTTAGGTTTCAAGGATGAATGGTTGGAACATGGGCAATCATTTCCTGGAGATGGTAATTTTTCTGTTGGCAGGCAGAATTGGAACATGAAATTTAGGGATGCTACCTCTACTGCTCAAGCAGCGGCTGAGTTTGCAGAATATGCAAGTCTAGCTGCCAGAGCTGTTGTAGAACTTTCAAGGAAATATTGTGTTGATGATGGTGGTTCATGCCACTTAGGTTTCAAGGATGAAAGGTTGGAACATGGGCAGTCATTTCCTGGAGATGGTAATGGTAATTTTTCTGTTGGCAGGCAGAATTGGAACATAAAATTTAAGGATGCTACCTCTACTGCTCAAGCAGCGGTTGAGTTTGCAGAACATGCAAGGCTAGCTGCCAGAGCTGTTGTAGAACTTTAAAGGCAATATTGAGTTGATGATAGTGGTTCATGCCACTTAGTTTTCAAGGATGAAAGGTTGGAACATGGCCAATCATTTCTTGGAGATGGTAATGGTAATTTTTCTATTGGCAGGCAGAATTGGAACATGAAATTTAAGGATGCTACCTCTGCTGCTCAAGCAGCGGCTGAGTTTGCAGAACATGCAAGCCTAGCTGCCAGAGCTGTTGTAGAACTTTAAAGGCAATATTGTGTTGATGATGGTGGTTCATGCCACTTAGGTTTTAAGGATGAAAGGTTGGAACATGGGCAATCATTGCCTAGAGATGGTAATGGTAATTTTTTTGTTGGCAGGCAGAATTGGAACATGAAATTTATGGATGCTACCTCTGCTGCTGAGTTTGATAAATATGCAAGCCTAGCTGCAAGAGCTGCTGTAGAACTTTCAAGGCAATATTGTGTTGATGATAGTGGTTCATGCCACTTAGGTTTCAAGGATGAATGGTTGGAACATGGGCAATCATTTCCTGGAGATGGTAATGGTAATTTTTCTGTTGGCAGGCAGAATTGGAACATGAAATTTATGGATGCTACCTCTTATGCTCAAGCAACGGCTGAGTTTGCAGAATATGCAAGCCTAGCTGCCAGAGCTGTTGTAGAACTTTCAAGGAAATATTGTGTTGATGATGGTGGTTCATGCCACTTAGGTTTCAGGGATGAAAGGTTGGAACATGGGCAATCATTTCCTGGAGATGGTAATGGTAATTTGTCTGTCGGCAGGCAGAATTGGAACATGAAATTTATGGATGTTACCTCTGCTGCTCAAGCAGTGGCTGAGTTTGCAGAACATGCAAGCCTAGCTGCCAGAGCTGTTGTAGAACTTTCAAGGCAATATTGTGTTGATGATGGTGGTTCATGCCACTTAGGTATTAAGGATGAAAGGCTGGAACATGGGCAATCATTGCCTGGAGATGGTAATGGTAATTTTTCTATTGGCAGGCAGAATTGGAACATGAAATTTATGGATGCTACCTCTGCTGCTCAAGCAGCGGCTGAGTTTGCAGAATATGCAAGCCTAGCTACCAGAGCTGCTGTAGAACTTTCAAGGCAATATTGTGTTGATGATAGTGGTTCATGCCACTTAGGTTTCAAGGATAAAAGGTTGGAACATGGGCAATCATTTCCTGGAGATGGTAATGGTAATTTTTCTGTTGGCAGGCAGAATTGGCACATGAAATTTATGGATGCTACCTCTTCTGCTCAAGCAGCGGCTGAGTTTGCAGAATATGCAAGCCTAGCTGCCAGAGCTGTTGTAGAACTTTCAAGGAAATATTGTGTTGATGATGGTGGTTCATGCCACTTAGGTTTCAAGGATGAAAGGTTGGAACATGGGCAATCATTTCCTGGAGATGGTAATGGTAATTTGTCTGTTGGCAGGCAGAATTGGAACATGAAATTTATGGATGCTACCTCTGCTGCTCAAGCAGCGGCTGAGTTTGCAGAACATGCAAGCCTAGCTGCCAGAGCTGTTGTAGAACTTTCAAGGCAATATTGTGTTGATGATGGTGGTTCATGCCACTTAGGTTTCAAGGATGAAAGGTTGGAACATGGGCAATCATTTCCTGGAGATGGTAATGGTAATTTTTCTGTTGGCAGGCAGAATTGGAACATAAAATTTAAGGATGCTACCTCTACTGCTCAAGCAGCGGTTGAGTTTGCAGAACATGCAAGGCTAGCTGCCAGAGCCTTTTGTAGAACTTTAAAGGCAATATTGAGTTGATGATAGTGGTTCATGCCACTTAGTTTTCAAGGATGAAAGGTTGGAACATGGCCAATCATTTCTTGGAGATGTTAATGGTAATTTTTCTGTTGGCAGGCAGAATTGGAACATGAAATTTAAGGATGCTACCTCTGCTGCTCAAGCAACGGCTGAGTTTGTAGAACATGCAAGCCTAGCTGCCAGAGCTGTTGTAGAACTTTAAAGGCAATATTGTGTTGATAATGGTGGTTCATGCCACTTAGGTTTTAAGGATGAAAGGTTGGAACATGGGCAATCATTGCCTAGAGATGGTAATGGTAATTTTTCTGTTGGCAGGCAGAATTGGAACATGAAATTTATGGATGCTACCTCTGCTGCTGAGTTTGCAAAATATGCAAGCCTAGCTGCAAGAGGTGTTGTAGAACTTTCAAGGCAATATTGTGTTGATGATAGTGGTTCATGCCACTTAGGTTTCAAGGATGAAAGGTTGGAACATGGGCAATCATTTCCTGGAGATGGTAATGGTAATTTTTCTGTTGGCAGGCAGAATTGGAACATGAAATTTATGGATGCTACCTCTTATGCTCAAGCAGCGGCTGAGTTTGCAGAATATGCAAGCCTAGCTGCCAGAGCTGTTGTAGAACTTTCAAGGAAATATTGTGTTGATGATGGTGGTTCATGCCAATTAGGTTTCAAGGATGAAAGGTTGGAACATGGGCAATCATTTCCTGGAGATGGTAATGGTAATTTGTCTGTAGGCAGGCAGAATTGGAACATGAAATTTATGGATGTTACCTCTGCTGCTCAAGCAGCGGCTGAGTTTGCAGAACATGCAAGCCTAGCTGCTAGAGCTGTTGTAGAACTTTCAAGGCAATATTGTGTTGATGATGGTGGTTCATGCCACTTAGGTATTAAGGATGAAAGGCTGGAACATGGGCAATCATTGCCTGGAGATGGTAATGGTAATTTTTCTATTGGCAGGCAGAATTGGAACATGAAATTTATGGATGCTACCTCTGCTGCTCAAGCAGCGGCTGAGTTTGCAGAATATGCAAGCCTAGCTACCAGAGCTGCTGTAGAACTTTCAAGGCAATATTGTGTTGATGATAGTGGTTCATGCCACTTAGGTTTCAAGGATAAAAGGTTGGAACATGGGCAATCATTTCCTGGAGATGGTAATGGTAATTTTTCTGTTGGCAGGCAGAATTGGCACATGAAATTTATGGATGCTACCTCTTCTGCTCAAGCAGCGGCTGAGTTTGCAGAATATGCAAGCCTAGCTGCCAGAGCTGTTGTACAACTTTCAAGGAAATATTGTGTTGATGATGGTGGTTCATGCCACTTAGGTTTCAAGGATGAAAGGTTGGAACATGGGCAATCATTTCCTGGAGATGGTAATGGTAATTTGTCTGTTGGCAGGCAGAATTGGAACATGAAATTTATGGATGCTACCTCTGCTGCTCCAGCAGCGGCTGAGTTTGCAGAAAATGCAAGCCTAGCTGCCAGAGCTGTTGTAGAACTTTCAAGGCAATATTGTGTTGATGATGGTGGTTCATGCCACTTAGGTTTCAAGGTTGAAAGGTTGGAATATGGGCTATCATTTCCTGGAGATGGTAATGGAAAATTTTCTGTCGGCAGGCAGAATTGGAACATGAAATTTATGGATGCTACCTCTGCTGCTCAAGCAGCGGCTGAGTTTGCAGAACATGCAAGGCTAGCTGCCAGAGCTGTTGTATAACTTTAAAGGCAAAATTGAGTTGATGATAGTGGTTCATGCCACTTAGTTTTCAAGGATGAAAGGTTGGAACATGGGCAATCATTTCCTGGAGATGGTAATGGTAATTTTTCTGTTGGCAGGCAGAATTGGAACATGAAATTTATGGATGCTACCTCTGCTGCTCAAGCAGCGGCTGAGTTTGCAAAATATGCAAGCCTAGCTGCCATAGCTGTTGTAGAACTTTCAAGGAAATATTGTGTTGATGATGGTGGTTCATGCCACTTAGGTTTCAAGGATGAAAGGTTGGAACATGGGCAATCATTTCCTGGAGATGGTAATGGTAATTTTTCTTTTGGCAGGCAGAATTGGAACATGAAATTTAAGGATGCTACCTCTGCTGCTCAAGCAGCGGATGAGTTTGCAGAACATGCAAGCCTAGCTGCCGGAGCTGTTGTAGAACTTTAAAGGCAATATTGTGTTGATGATGGTGGTTCATGCCACTTAGGTTTTAAGAATGAAAGGTTGGAACTTGGGCAATCATTTCCTGGAGATGGTAATTTTTCTGTTGGCAGGCAGAATTGGAACATGAAATTTATGGATGCTACCTCTGCTGCTCAAGCAGCAGCTGAGTTTGCAGAATATTCAAGCCTAGCTAACAGAGCTGCTGTAGAACTTTCAAGGCAATATTGTGTTGATGATAGTGGTTCATGCCACTTAGGTTTCAAGGATGAAAGGTTGGAACATGGGCAATCATTTCCTGGAGATGGTAATTTTTCTGTTGGCAGGCAGAATTGGAACATGAAATTTATGGATGCTACCTCTACTGCTCAAGCAGCGGCTGAGTTTGCAAAATATGCAAGCCTAGCTGCCAGAGCTGTTGTAGAACTTTCAAGGAAATATTGTGTTGATGATGGTGGTTCATGCCACTTAGGTTTCAAGGATGAAAGGTTGGAACATGGGCAATCATTTCCTGGAGATGGTAATGGTAATTTTTCTGTTGGCAGGCAGAATTGGAACATAAAATTTAAGGATGCTACCTCTACTGCTCAAGCAGCGGTTGAGTTTGCAGAACATGCAAGGCTAGTTGCCAGAGCTGTTGTAGAACTTTAAAGGCAATATTGAGTTGATGATAGTGGTTCATGCCACTTAGTTTTCAAGGATGAAAGGTTGGAACATGGCCAATCATTTCTTGGAGATGGTAATGGTAATTTTTCTGTTGGCAGGCAGAATTGGAACATGAAATTTAAGGATGCTACCTCTGCTGCTCAAGCAGCGGCTGAGTTTGTAGAACATGCAAGCCTAGCTGCCAGAGCTGTTGTAGAACTTTAAAGGCAATATTGTGTTGATGATGGTGGTTCATGCCACTTAGGTTTTAAGGATGAAAGGTTGGAACATGGGCAATCATTGCCTAGAGATGGTAATGGTAATTTTTCTGTTGGCAGGCAGAATTGGAACATGAAATTTATGGATGCTACCTCTGCTGCTGAGTTTGCAAAATATGCAAGCCTAGCTGCCAGAGCTGCTGTAGAACTTTCAAGGCAATATTGTGTTGATGATAGTGGTTCATGCCACTTAGGTTTCAAGGATGAAAGGTTGGAACATGGGCAATCATTTCCTGGAGATGGTAATGGTAATTTTTCTGTTGGCAGGCAGAATTGGAACATGAAATTTATGGATGCTACCTCTTACTGCTCAAGCAGCGGCTGAGTTTGCAGAATATGCAAGCCTAGCTGCCAGAGCTGTTGTAGAACTTTCAAGGAAATATTGTGTTGATGATGGTGGTTCATGCCACTTAGGTTTCAAGGATGAAAGGTTGGAACATGGGCAATCATTTCCTGGAGATGGTAATGGTAATTTGTCTGTAGGCAGGCAGAATTGGAACATGAAATTTATGGATGTTACCTCTGCTGCTCAAGCAGCAGCTGAGTTTGCAGAACATGCAAGCCTAGCTGCCAGAGCTGTTGTAGAACTTTCAAGGCAATATTGTGTTGATGATGGTGGTTCATGCCACTTAGGTATTAAGGATGAAAGGCTGGAACATGGGCAATCATTGCCTGGAGATGGTAATGGTAATTTTTCTATTGGCAGGCAGAATTGGAACATGAAATTTATGGATGCTACCTCTGCTGCTCAAGCAGCGGCTGAGTTTGCAGAATATGCAAGCCTAGCTACCAGAGCTGCTGTAGAACTTTCAAGGCAATATTGTGTTGATGATAGTGGTTCATGCCACTTAGGTTTCAAGGATAAAAGGTTGGAACATGGGCAATCATTTCCTGGAGATGGTAATGGTAATTTTTCTGTTGGCAGGCAGAATTGGCACATGAAATTTATGGATGCTACCTCTTCTGCTCAAGCAGCGGCTGAGTTTGCAGAATATGCAAGCCTAGCTGCCAGAGCTGTTGTACAACTTTCAAGGAAATATTGTGTTGATGATGGTGGTTCATGCCACTTAGGTTTCAAGGATGAAAGGTTGGAACATGGGCAATCATTTCCTGGAGATGGTAATGGTAATTTGTCTATTGGCAGGCAGAATTGGAACATGAAATTTATGGATGCTACCTCTGCTGCTCAAGCAGCGGCTGAGTTTGCAGAACATGCAAGCCTAGCTGCCAGAGCTGTTGTAGAACTTTCAAGGCAATATTGTGTTGATGATGGTGGTTCATGCCACTTAGGTTTCAAGGTTGAAAGGTTGGAACATGGGCAATCATTTCCTGGAGATGGTAATGGTAAATTTTCTGTTGGCAGGCAGAATTGGAACATGAAATTTATGGATGCTACCTCTGCTGCTCAAGCAGCGGCTGAGTTTGCAGAACATGCAAGCCTAGCTGCCAGAGCTGTTGTATAACTTTAAAGGCAATATTGAGTTGATGATAGTGGTTCATGCCACTTAGGTTTCAAGGATGAAAGGTTGGAACATGGGCAATCATTTCCTGGAGATGGTAATGGTAATTTTTCTGTTGGCAGGCAGAATTGGAACATGAAATTTATAGATGCTACCTCTGCTGCTCAAGCAGCGGCTGAGTTTGCAAAATATGCAAGCCTAGCTGCCATAGCTGTTGTAGAACTTTCAAGGAAATATTGTGTTGATGATGGTGGTTCATGCCACTTAGGTTTCAAGGATGAAAGGTTGGAACATGGGCAATCATTTCCTGGAGATGGTAATGGTAATTTTTCTTTTGGCAGGCAGAATTGGAACATGAAATTTAAGGATGCTACCTCTGCTGCTCAAGCAGCGGATGAGTTTGCAGAACATGCAAGCCTAGCTGCCGGAGCTGTTGTAGAACTTTAAAGGCAATATTGTGTTGATGATGGTGGTTCATGCCACTTAGGTTTTAAGAATGAAAGGTTGGAACTTGGGCAATCATTTCCTGGAGATGGTAATTTTTCTGTTGGCAAGCAGAATTGGAACATGAAATTTATGGATGCTACCTCTGCTGCTCAAGCAGCAGCTGAGTTTGCAGAATATTCAAGCCTAGCTAACAGAGCTGCTGTAGAACTTTCAAGGCAATATTGTGTTGATGATAGTGGTTCATGCCACTTAGGTTTCAAGGATGAAAGGTTGGAACATGGGCAATCATTTCCTGGAGATGGTAATTTTTCTGTTGGCAGGCAGAATTGGAACATGAAATTTATGGATGCTACCTCTACTGCTCAAGCAGCGGCTGAGTTTGCAGAATATGCAAGCCTAGCTGCCAGAGCTGTTGTAGAACTTTCAAGGAAATATTGTGTTGATGATGGTGGTTCATGCCACTTAGGTTTCAAGGATGAAAGGTTGGAACATGGGCAATCATTTCCTGGAGATGGTAATGGTAATTTTTCTGTTGGCAGGCAGAATGGGAACATAAAATTTAAGGATGCTACCTCTACTGCTCAAGCAGCGGTTGAGTTTGCAGAACATGCAAGGCTAGCTGCCAGAGCTGTTGTAGAACTTTAAAGGCAATATTGAGTTGATGATAGTGGTTCATGCCACTTAGTTTTCAAGGATGAAAGGTTGGAACTTGGCCAATCATTTCTTGGAGATGGTAATGGTAATTTTTCTGTTGGCAGGCAGAATTGGAACATGAAATTTAAGTATGCTACCTCTGCTGCTCAAGCAGCGGCTGAGTTTGCAGAACATGCAAGCCTAGCTGCCAGAGCTGTTGTAGAACTTTAAAGGCAATATTGTGTTGATGATGGTGGTTCATGCCACTTAGGTTTTAAGGATGAAAGGTTGGAACATGGGCAATCATTGCCTAGAGATGGTAATGGTAATTTTTCTGTTGGCAGGCAGAATTGGAACATGAAATTTATGGATGCTACCTCTGCTGCTCAAGCAGCGGCTGAGTTTGCAAAATATGCAAGCCTAGCTGCCATAGCTGTTGTAGAACTTTCAAGGAAATATTGTGTTGATGATGGTGGTTCATGCCACTTAGGTTTCAAGGATGAAAGGTTGGAACATGGGCAATCATTTCCTGGAGATGGTAATGGTAATTTTTCTTTTGGCAGGCAGAATTGGAACATGAAATTTAAGGATGCTACCTCTGCTGCTCAAGCAGCGGATGAGTTTGCAGAACATGCAAGCCTAGCTGCCGGAGCTGTTGTAGAACTTTAAAGGCAATATTGTGTTGATGATGGTGGTTCATGCCACTTAGGTTTTAAGAATGAAAGGTTGGAACTTGGGCAATCATTTCCTGGAGATGGTAATTTTTCTGTTGGCAGGCAGAATTGGAACATGAAATTTATGGATGCTACCTCTGCTGCTCAAGCAGCAGCTGAGTTTGCAGAATATTCAAGCCTAGCTAACAGAGCTGCTGTAGAACTTTCAAGGCAATATTGTGTTGATGATAGTGGTTCATGCCACTTAGGTTTCAAGGATGAAAGGTTGGAACATGGGCAATCATTTCCTGGAGATGGTAATTTTTCTGTTGGCAGGCAGAATTGGAACATGAAATTTATGGATGCTACCTCTACTGCTCAAGCAGCGGCTGAGTTTGCAGAATATGCAAGCCTAGCTGCCAGAGCTATTGTAGAACTTTCAAGGAAATATTGTGTTGATGATGGTGGTTCATGCCACTTAGGTTTCAAGGATGAAAGGTTGGAACATGGGCAATCATTTCCTGGAGATGGTAATGGTAATTTTTCTGTTGGCAGGCAGAATGGGAACATAAAATTTAAGGATGCTACCTCTACTGCTCAAGCAGCGGTTGAGTTTGCAGAACATGCAAGGCTAGCTGCCAGAGCTGTTGTAGAACTTTAAAGGCAATATTGAGTTGATGATAGTGGTTCATGCCACTTAGTTTTCAAGGATGAAAGGTTGGAACATGGCCAATCATTTCTTGGAGATGGTAATGGTAATTTTTCTGTTGGCAGGCAGAATTGGAACATGAAATTTAAGTATGCTACCTCTGCTGCTCAAGCAGCGGCTGAGTTTGCAGAACATGCAAGCCTAGCTGCCAGAGCTGTTGTAGAACTTTAAAGGCAATATTGTGTTGATGATGGTGGTTCATGCCACTTAGGTTTTAAGGATGAAAGGTTGGAACATGGGCAATCATTACCTAGAGATGGTAATGGTAATTTTTCTGTTGGCAGGCAGAATTGGAACATGAAACTTATGGATGCTACCTCTGCTGCTCAAGCAGTGGCTGAGTTTGCAGAATATGCAAGCCTAGCTGCCAGAGCTGTTGTAGAACTTTCAAGGAAATATTGTGTTGATGATGGTGGTTCATGCCACTTAGGTTTCAAGGATGAAAGGTTGGAACATGGGCAATCATTTCCTGGAGATGGTAATGGTAATTTTTCTGTTGGCAGGCAGAATTGGAACATGAAATTTAAGGATGCTACCTCTGCTGCTCAAGCAGCGGCTGAGTTTGCAGAACATGCAAGCCTAGCTGCCAGAGCTGTTGTAGAACTTTAAAGGCAATATTGTGTTGATGATGGTGGTTCATGCCACTTAGGTTTTAAGGATGAAAGGTTGGAACATGGGCAATCATTTCCTGGAGATGGTAATGGTAATTTTTCTGTTGGCAGGCAGAATTGGAACATGAAATTTATGGATGCTACCTCTGCTGCTCAAGCAGCAGCTGAGTTTGCAGAATATGCAAGCCTAGCTGCCAGAGCTGCTGTAGAACTTTCAAGGCAATATTGTGTTGATGATAGTGGTTCATGCCACTTAGGTTTCAAGGATGAAAGGTTGGAACATGGGCAATCATTTCCTGGAGATGGTAATGGTAATTTTTCTGTTGGCAGGCAGAATTGGAACATGAAATTTATGGATGCTACCTCTACTGCTCAAGCAGCGGCTGAGTTTGCAGAATATGCAAGCCTAGCTGCCAGAGCTATTGTAGAACTTTCAGGAAATATTGTGTTGATGATGGTGGTTCATGCCACTTAGGTTTCAAGGATGAAAGGTTGGAACATGGGCAATCATTTCCTGGAGATGGTAATGGTAATTTTTCTGTTGGCAGGCAGAATTGGAACATGAAATTTAAGGATGCTACCTCTACTGCTCAAGCAGCGGCTGAGTTTGCAGAACATGCAAGGCTAGCTGCCAGAGCTGTTGTAGAACTTTAAAGGCAATATTGAGTTGATGATGGTGGTTCATGCCACTTAGGTTTCAAGGATGAAAGGTTGGAACATGGGCAATCATTTCCTGGAGATGGTAATGGTAATTTTTCTGTTGGCAGGCAGAATTGGAACATGAAATTTAAGGATGCTACCTCTGCTGCTCAAGCAGCGGCTGAGTTTGCAGAACATGCAAGCCTAGCTGCCAGAGCTGTTGTAGAACTTTAAAGGCAATATTGTGTTGATGATAGTGGTTCATGCCACTTAGGTTTTAAGGATGAAAGGTTGGAACATGGGCAATCATTGCCTGGAGATGGTAATGGTAATTTTTCTGTTGGCAGGCAGAATTGGAACATGAAATTTATGGATGCTACCTCTGCTGCTCAAGCAGCGGCTGAGTTTGCAGAATATGCAAGCCTAGCTGCCAGAGCTGTTGTAGAACTTTCAAGGCAATATTGTGTTGATGATAGTGGTTCATGCCACTTAGGTTTCAAGGATGAAAGGTTGGAACATGGGCAATCATTTCCTGGAGATGGTAATGGTAATTTTTCTGTTGGCAGGCAGAATTGGAACATGAAATTTATGGATGCTACCTCTGCACTGCTCAAGCAGCGGCTGAGTTTGCAGAATATGCAAGCCTAGCTGCCAGAGCTGTTGTAGAACTTTCAAGGAAATATTGTGTTGATGATGGTGGTTCATGCCACTTAGGTTTCAAGGATGAAAGGTTGGAACATGGGCAATCATTTCCTGGAGATGGTAATGGTAATTTGTCTGTTGGCAGGCAGAATTGGAACATGAAATTTATGGATGTTACCTCTGCTGCTCAAGCAGCGGCTGAGTTTGCAGAACATGCAAGCCTAGCTGCCAGAGCTGTTGTAGAACTTTCAAGGCAATATTGTGTTGATGATGGTGGTTCATGCCACTTAGGTTTTAAGGATGAAAGGTTGGAACATGGGCAATCATTTCCTGGAGATGGTAATGGTAATTTTTCTGTTGGCAGGCAGAATTGGAACATGAAATTTATGGATGCTACCTCTGCTGCTCAAGCAGCGGCTGAGTTTGCAGAATATGCAAGCCTAGCTACCAGAGCTGCTGTAGAACTTTCAAGGCAATATTGTGTTGATGATAGTGGTTCATGCCACTTAGGTTTCAAGGATGAAAGGTTGGAACATGGGCAATCATTTCCTGGAGATGGTAATGGTAATTTTTCTGTTGGCAGGCAGAATTGGAACATGAAATTTATGGATGCTACCTCTACTGCTCAAGCAGCGGCTGAGTTTGCAGAATATGCAAGCCTAGCTGCCAGAGCTGTTGTAGAACTTTCAAGGAAATATTGTGTTGATGATGGTGGTTCATGCCACTTAGGTTTCAAGGATGAAAGGTTGGAACATGGGCAATCATTTCCTGGAGATGGTAATGGTAATTTGTCTGTTGGCAGGCAGAATTGGAACATGAAATTTATGGATGCTACCTCTGCTGCTCAAGCAGCGGCTGAGTTTGCAGAACATGCAAGCCTAGATGCTAGAGCTGTTGTAGAACTTTCAAGGCAATATTGTGATGATGATGGTGGTTCATGCCACTTAGGTTTCAAGGATGAAAGGTTGGAATATGGGCAATCATTTCCTGGAGATGGTAATGGTAATTTTTCTGTTGGCAGGCAGAATTGGAACATGAAATTTATGGATGCTACCTCTGCTGCTCAAGCAGCGGCTGAGTTTGCAGAACATGCAAGCCTAGCTGCCAGAGCTGTTGTAGAACTTTAAAGGCAATATTGTGTTGATGATGGTGGTTCATGCCACTTAGGTTTTAAGGATGAAAGGTTGGAACATGGGCAATCATTGCCTAGAGATGGTAATGGTAATTTTTCTGTTGGCAGGCAGAATTGGAACATGAAATTTATGGATGCTACCTCTGCTGCTCAAGCAGCGGCTGAGTTTGCAAAATATGCAAGCCTAGCTGCCATAGCTGTTGTAGAACTTTCAAGGAAATATTGTGTTGATGATGGTGGTTCATGCCACTTAGGTTTCAAGGATGAAAGGTTGGAACATGGGCAATCATTTCCTGGAGATGGTAATGGTAATTTTTCTTTTGGCAGGCAGAATTGGAACATGAAATTTAAGGATGCTACCTCTGCTGCTCAAGCAGCGGATGAGTTTGCAGAACATGCAAGCCTAGCTGCCGGAGCTGTTGTAGAACTTTAAAGGCAATATTGTGTTGATGATGGTGGTTCATGCCACTTAGGTTTTAAGAATGAAAGGTTGGAACTTGGGCAATCATTTCCTGGAGATGGTAATTTTTCTGTTGGCAGGCAGAATTGGAACATGAAATTTATGGATGCTACCTCTGCTGCTCAAGCAGCAGCTGAGTTTGCAGAATATTCAAGCCTAGCTAACAGAGCTGCTGTAGAACTTTCAAGGCAATATTGTGTTGATGATAGTGGTTCATGCCACTTAGGTTTCAAGGATGAAAGGTTGGAACATGGGCAATCATTTCCTGGAGATGGTAATTTTTCTGTTGGCAGGCAGAATTGGAACATGAAATTTATGGATGCTACCTCTACTGCTCAAGCAGCGGCTGAGTTTGCAGAATATGCAAGCCTAGCTGCCAGAAATGAGATAATATTTAAAAGTATATAAAGTAATCTAATCATGTTACCTCTGAGGTTACAAATATTGAAAATCTTGAACAACAAGTACAAGGTTGGAATAAGGGCAATCATTTCCTTGAGATGGTAATGGTAATTTTTCTGTTGGCAGGCAGAATTGGAACATGAAATTTAAGGATGCTACCTCTACTGCTCAAGCAGCGGCTGAGTTTGCAGAACATGCAAGCCTAGCTGCCAGAGCTGTTGTAGAACTTTAAAGGCAATATTGTGTTGATGATGGTGGTTCATGCCACTTAGGTTTCAAGGATGAAAGGTTGGAACATGGGCAATCATTTCCTGGAGATGGTAATGGTAATTTTTCTGTTGGCAGGCAGAATTGGAACATGAAATTTAAGGTTGCTACCTCTGCTGCTCAAGCAGCGGCTGAGTTTGCAGAACATGCAAGCCTAGCTGCCAGAGCTGTTGTAGAACTTTAAAGGCAATATTGTGTTGATGATGGTGGTTCATGCCACTTAGTTTTCAAGGATGAAAGGTTGGAACATGGGCAATCATTTCCTGGAGATGGTAATGGTAATTTTTCTGTTGGCAGGCAGAATTGGAACATGAAATTTATGGATGCTACCTCTGCTGCTCAAGCAGTGGCTGAGTTTGCAGAATATGCAAGCCTAGCTGCCAGAGCTGTTGTAGAACTTTCAAGGCAATATTGTGTTGATGATAGTGGTTCATGCCACTTAGGTTTCAAGGATGAAAGGTTGGAACATGGGCAATCATTTCCTGGAGATGGTAATGGTAATTTTTCTGTTGGCAGGCAGAATTGGAACATGAAATTTATGGATGCTACCTCTGCTGCTCAAGCAGCGGCTGAGTTTGCAGAATATGCAAGCCTAGCTGCCAGAGCTGTTGTAGAACTTTCAAGGCAATATTGTGTTGATGATGGTGGTTCATGCCACTTAGGTTTCAAGGATGAAAGGTTGGAACATGGGCAATCATTTCCTGGAGATGGTAATGGTAATTTTTCTGTTGGCAGGCAGAATTGGAACATGAAATTTATGGATGCTACCTCTGCTGCTCAAGCAGCGGCTGAGTTTGCAGAACATGCAAGCCTAGCTACCAGAGCTATTGTAGAACTTTCAAGGCAATATTGTGTTGATGATGGTGGTTCATGCCACTTAGGTTTCAAGGATGAAAGGTTGGAACATGGGCAATCATTTCCTGGAGATGGTAATGGTAATTTTCTGTTGGCAGGCAGAATTGGAACATGAAATTTAAGGATGCTACCTCTGCTGCTCAAGCAGCGGCTGAGTTTGCAGAACATGAAAGCCTAGCTGCCAGAAAAATGAGATAATATTTAAAAGTATATAAAGTAAGTTAATCATGTTACCTCTGAGGTTACAAATATTGAAAATCTTGAACAACAAGTACAAGGTTGGAATAAGGGCAATCATTTCCTTGAGATGGTAATGGTAATTTTTCTGTTGGCAGGCAGAATTGGAACATGAAATTTAGGGATGCTACCTCTGCTGCTCAAGCAGTGGCTGAGTTTGCAGAACATGCAAGCCTAGCTGCCATAGCTGTTGTAGAACTTTAAAGGCAATATTGTGTTGATGATGGTGGTTCATGCCACTTTAGGTTTCAAGGATGAAAGTTTGGATCATGGGCAATCATTTCCTAGAGATGGTAATGATAATTTTTCTGTTGGCAGGCGAAATTGAAACATGAAACTTAAGGTTGCTACCTCTGCTGCTCAAGCAGCGCGAGTTCTGCATAACATTCAAGCCTAGCTGCCAGAGTTGTTGTAGAACTTTTAAGGCAATATTGAGTTGATGATGGTGGTTCATGCCACTTAGGTTTCAAGGATGAAAGGTTTGAACATGGGCAATCATTTCCTAGAGATGTTAATGGTAATTTTTCTGTTGGCATGCAGAATTGGAACATGAAATTTAAGAATGCTACCTGTGCTGCTCAAGCAGCGGCTGAGTTTGCAGAACATGCAAGCTTAGCTGCCAGAGCTGTTGTAGAACTTTCAAGGCAATATTTTGTTGATGATGGTGGTTCATGCCACTTAGGTTTCAAGGATGAAAGGTTGGAACATGGGCAATCATTTCCTAGAGATGGTAATGGTAATTTTTCTGTTGGCAGGCAAAATTGGTAGATGAAATTTAAGGATGCTACCTCTGCTGCTCAAGCAACGGCTGAGTTTGTAGAACATACAAGCCCAGCTGCAAGAGCTATTGTAGAACTTTCAAGGCAATATTGTGTTGATGATGGTGGTTCATGCCACTTAGGTTTCAAGGATGAAAGGTTGGAACATGGGCAATCATTTCCTGGAGATGGTAATGGTAATATTTCTGTTGGCAGGCAGAATTGGAACATGAAATTTATGGATGCTACCGCTGCTGCTCAAGCAGCTGCTGAGTTTGTAGAACATGCAAGCCTAGCTGCCAGAGCTGTTGTAGAACTTTCAAGGCAATATTGTGTGGTTATGATGGTGGTTCATGCCACTTAGGTTTCAAGGATGAAAAGTTGGAACATGGGCAATCATTTCCTGGAGATGGTAATGGTAAATTTTCTGTTGGCAGGCAGAATTGGAACATGAAATTTAGGGATGCTACCTCTGCTGCTCAAGCAACGGCTGAGTTTGTAGAAACTGCAACCCTAGCTGCCAGAGCTGTTGTTGAACTTTAAAGTCAATATTGTGTTGATGGTGGTGGTTCATGCCACTTAGGTTTCAAGGATGAAAGGTTGGAACAAGGGCAATCATTTCCTTGAGATGGTAATGGTAATTTTTCTGTTGGCAAGCAGAATTGGAACATGAAATTTAGGGATGCTACCTCTGCTGTTCTGTTGCACCCTATATTTTCGTACGTAAAAATGCGTCGTAAGCAAACTAATGTAGGACCAAAAATGAGATAATATTTAAAAGTATATAAAGTAAGTTAATCATGTTACCTCTGAGGTTACAAATATTGAAAATCATGAACAACAAGTACAAAGAGGGTTAGACAGTTCAGAAGCTAAAGCAATTAAATAAAACAATGTTTCGTCGAAAGTCGACAAGTTGGGAATGTTATAACATGTACCTTTGGGGTGAGACTAGGGTGATTAACATGATAAGGAGATTATGTTATGATTTATATTAGTCGTATGACATCCGTGTGTTATGTTTTAATGTCAAGCGAGTTGTGGAACAAAAGTCGATGAAAGTCATCACAAGTTACACTCATAAGTTTTACTGAAATTTTGGGTCACATGTAACTGCGATTTTCTCCCAATATACTTAGAGTTATGGGGTGTTCCACCCATCACATTAAAGATCTATGAGTCTATTTTCCAACTCATTAAACCTTTTGTCAATACGACATTGGAGTAGAATGATATGGCATTTGTGCAATACTGCGCAAGCTGCTAGGTGACAAGTAGGTGTGTCACCTACTTGCTTAAATGAAAGCCCAAAAATGGGCCATTTCGGGTCGTCCAAAGAGGCCTTTTAAGGGCCTATTTTCTTCATATATTAGACTTAAAATAGAGAATAATAACCAGACATAAGCTCTGCAAAGAATCCTCCCAAAAACTTTCCACAAACCCTAATTGATTTTCTCTCCCTTTCAAGTTCCAATTGGAGGTAAAACCTAGAGTTTGAAGAACCAAGATAAGAGCTGAGTTATCCAACAAATAAGGTGAGTTTAATTCTCTCTTTCATCCAATTTTTCTTCTGTAAATTCATGGTAAGTCGTTCTATACTTGTAAGAACTCACGGGACGGTGATCGGAAGCCGTGAGTTCGAGTTATTCACTTGTAGCGGACTGTTTTGTGGACTGTTTTCTGTTGCTGTTGGGCTGCGTGTTTTACTACTATTTTGTGGAGTTTTGGAGGAGGAAGGGGGTTTATAAACACCATATAAATGTAGGGTGGTTGGCTGGTCGTTCGTCATAACATTTTCGTGTCATTTGACACTACTACGGTGGTCGTTTTGTGTACGAAGAGATTGGGGTGTGTTGGGCTGTTTTGTAGTATTTGATGGTGTATATAGGGCTGGAAAATGATGTATATATGTTGTTATTGTTCTGTTCTTGTATTTTTGGTGTTATCTTGAATTTGGAGGAAGTAAGGATTATAGGGGAGATGCTGCCCGTTTTAATACAAAATAAGTTTGTCGTTCGTTGTGCGATAGTTGTACCTTTCGTAACTTAACGATAGTATTATTATCGTTCTTGTAGATTAAGGTGCAAAGAGGTGAGTTCAACTTGGTGATTGGAAAGATTGTGATAAGGTATGTTAAGGCTAAGCCTTCCTTCATTTTGGCATGATCTCGTAGCTACATGTGTTAGTAATGAGACAAAAAGAGAAGTTCATATTCATGAATTTATTCACACTATTCTAGTCTCATAAGTTACAATATTATTCCTTATCGAGACTCTATATTCAATTTTAGTATTGTCTTCTTCCAGTCAAGAGAGCAGCAAGCCTATATATACAGTATTATAGTATTTTCATTACCATCGAGCTATAATCGATGGGCAGGCCCCTATTGGGCAACCTCTGATCAGATGGAAAGTTATATACCGAGCCTACTGTGGCCGAGCGCCTATGAGCAAGCCCAGCATGGTCGAAATACATAGCCTAGTATGGCCGAGCGCCTATGAGCGAGCCTACTATGGCACAGCAGTTATATATACCGAGCCTTATAAGGCCGTACAATTATTTTACTTACTACATTAAAGGAGTTGAGTCAGTATCAGCAGGTAAGTATATCTCCAGATCATCTTTGACTCCCAGTTACTTCCAGTTATTATATTATCAGTTCAGTTTCGATTTTCAGTTATGTTATTGCCTTACATACTCGGTACATTATTTCGTACTGACGTCCCTTTTTCGGGGACGCTGCATTTCATGCATGCAGGTTCAGATAGACAGACGAGTAGATCTCCTCAGTAGGTGTTTCCCTAGTTCAGCCTGATCGGTAAGCTCCATGCCTTTCGGAGTTGCCAGGTCTAGAGTGTTGTGTACATCTTATGTATATCTATATATATGTTATGGGTAGGTCGGGGCCCTGTTCCGATCATAGTACATCTATCAGTAGAGGCTTGTAGACATATCCTGTTGGTTAGTGCAGTATGTTGGGTTTGTAGGCCTGGTATGTATAATTTGGTGGTTTGTCAGCTGTAGTAGCTATGACGGCCTTTTCAGCCTAGCTTTATATTGATGTTTAGTTAGCGCTAGTTTCCATTCAGTTTTATATTTTGCTTCGCAAATTGTCTTGCAAGGTGGCCCCATGGCCAAAGTATGACATTATGTGTTCAGAGTCCCTTAGTCGCAATTTGGTACGCCAGGTTAGGTGAGGCACCGGGTGCTTGTCTCGCTCCTAGGTTCGGGGCGTGACAAACTTGGTATCAGAGCAGTTCTATCCTAGGGAGTCTACAAGCCGTGTCTAGTAGAGTCTTGTTTATAGATGTGTTGTGCACCACATTATATAAGCAGGGCACTACAGGGCATTTAGGAGTTGGTTACCCTTCTTTGAAATCTAAATCGTGCTATAGAACTGAGTTATAGGAAATTTGAATTAAACTTGTGTGTTGGTGTTTGCATGCACAGATGACGGTGACTAGGAAGACTACGGCTAGCCAGAGGAGAGATACAGCAGTAGGTGAGGGGACCAGCAGTGTACCCCCAGTAGATGGGGCCCAGTCTGAGGCTCAAGGTGAGACCCCTACTCAGCCATTACCGGCTCCTCTACCAACTACGGAGATTCCTAGGGAAACCGCAGATCCAGTTCCCCCTCCACTTCCATCAGATCGGGACTTAAGGAGTGCGGTGCATTTGTTGACACAGTTGGTAGCTACCTAGCAACAGGCTAGGGCATCAGCTAATGCAGGAACTTCTGAGGGGTCTGGGAGTTCAAGGGTCCGAGAGTTTATTTCTTTGAGTCCCCCAGAGTTCACGGGGACAGATCAGAGGGAGGACCCATAGGATTTCATAGATCAGCTTCACAGGATCTTTCGTGTTATGCATGCCACGGAGAAAGAGGCAGTTGAGCTAGCAGCTTTTCGACTCCGAGATATAGCCATCCTTTGGTATGAGGGATGGGAGAGGTCCAGGGGAGGTGATGCACCTCCAGCTATTTGGGAGAATTTTTCAGATGCCTTCCTTGACCAGTACTTACCACGGGAGATCCGACAGGCTCGAGTCGATCAGTTTCTAGCCCTCAAGCAGGGTAATATGAGTGTTCGAGAGTATAGTCTCCGTTTTGACTCATTGGCCAGATATGCACCATCCATAGTTGCTACTATGCGGGACAGGATTCACAGGTTTATAGCAGGGTTAGCCCCAGAGTTAACCGAGGCATGTGCCACCGCTGCATTGCAGGATAGTATGGATATCTCCCGGATTCAGGCATTCGCCCAGAATATAGAAAGGGGTAGGCGTCGGCAACAGGGTACAGAGAGGGCTGAGCAAGGGCAACGTAAGAGGATGAGATTTCCCAGGTCTCAGGAGCAATATCAGGGTAGTTATAGGACCCAGTACTTCGGACGGCCACCTAGGCCTCTGCTACCTCAGTTACAGGGTTACAGGTATGACCGTTATACTAAGTCAGGACCAGGTGAGAGCTCACGAGCGTCGGGTTTGCAGCGACAACGAGGATCTGCGCAGACATGGTCATTTCCTCCGCGGTGTGACATCTATGGTAGAGGACACTTGGGCCAATGCCGAGCAAGTTCTGATGCTTGTTATACATGTGGGCGTCCAGGGCATATGATACGAGATTGCCCAAATAGATATTCTGGGGGAATGGCATAACCAGCGAGTTCAACAACAGGATCATCTATGTCAGTGCATCCTTCAGGGCGCGAGTCTCAGTCTTCGGTTGGTAGAGGTCGGGGCAGAGGTAGAGGTTCCAGTTCAAGTGGTAATCAGAACCGTATCTATGCTTTAGCGGGTCGACAGGACCAGGAGTCTTCACCAGACGTTGTGATAGGTATATTAACCATTTGCTCTCACGATGCTTATGCTTTGATAGACCCAGGATCTACTTTATCGTATATTACCCCATTTGTCGCGAGGAAGTTTGGTATAGTGCCTGAAATACTAAGTGATCCTTTTGCGGTATCTACACCGGTCGGAGAATTGATTATTGCTAGACGGGTTTACCGAGGTTGTACGGTGACAATTTGTAGTCGTCAGACCTCAGCTGACCTAGTTGAGCTAGAGATGATGGATTTTGATGCTATCATGGGCATGGACTGGTTGGCAGCTTGCTATGCCACAGTTGATTGCCGAGCAAAGGCAGCCAGATTTCATTTTCCGGGTGAGCCAGTCCTTGAATGGGTAGGTAATACACCAACACCCAGAGGTAGGTTTATTTCCTATCTGAAGGCGAGGAAAATGATCGCAAAAGGGTGCATTTATCATATTGTGCGAGTTAAAGATGCAGATGCTGAGATACCTACACTTCAGTCTATTCCCGTAGTCAAAGAGTATGCAGATGTGTTTCCAGATGAGCTTCCAGGTATTCCTCCAGAGCGAGAGATTGATTTTAGCATCGATTTGCTTCCAGGAACTCAACCAATATCCGTCCCTCCGTATAGAATGGCACCTGGCGAATTGAAGGAGTTGAAGGAGCAGTTAAAAGATTTGCTGGAGAAAGGTTACATCAGGCCCAGTACCTCACCTTGGGGTGCACCAGTACTATTTGTGCGGAAGAAAGACGGCTCGCTGAGGATGTGTATCGATTATAGGCAACTGAACAAGGTAACTATTAAGAATAAGTATCCACTTCCAAGGATCGATGACTTGTTTGATCAGTTGCAGGGGGCTAGATGCTTTTCAAAGATAGATTTGAGGTCGGGGTACCACCAGGTCAGAGTTCGGGAAAAAGATATTCCGAAGACAGCCTTCAGGACCCGATATGGCCACTTCGAGTTCCTTGTCATGTCCTTCGGGTTGACTAATGCACCCGCTGTATTTATGGACTTGATGAATAGCCTATTCCGGCCATTTTTAGATCTGTTCGTGATAGTATTTATTGATGATATTCTGGTTTATTCCCGTTCAGAGGATGAGCATGCGGACCACCTGCGAGCGGTACTCCAAACCCTCCGTGATCGTAAGTTGTATGCTATGTTTTCTAAATGTGAGTTCTGGTTAAAGTCTGTAGCATTCTTGGGGCATATTGTATCCGATGAAGGGATAAAGGTGGACACTCAGAAGATTGAGGCCGTGAAATATTGGCCTAGACCTACCACTGCGACAGAGGTTCGTAGCTTTCTAGGCTTAGCAGGATACTATCGGAGGTTCGTAGAGGGTTTTTCTTCCCTTTCAGCACCATTGACGAAGTTGACACAGAAAGAAACTAAGTTTCAATGGACAGAGGCTTGTGAGCGGAGTTTCCAAGAGCTTAAGAACAGGTTGACCTCAGCTCCAGTTCTAACACTTCCAGAGGGTCTAGAGGGTTATGCCGTGTATTGTGATGCATCAGGTGTCGGGTTAGGATGTGTCCTGATGCAACATGGGAAGGTAATTGCGTATGCTTCAAGGCAGTTGAGGAAGCACGAGAGGAATTATCCGACCCACGACCTCGAGTTAGCTGCGGTTGTCCATGCACTTAAGATATGGCGGCATTATTTATATGGTGTTCATGTTGATGTATTTACTGATCATAAAAGCCTACAATATATCTTCAAGTAAAAAGAGTTGAATTTGCGACAGAGGCGATGGCTTGAGTTATTGAAAGATTACGATGTTAACATTCTCTACCATCCAGGGAAAGCTAATGTTGTAGCAGATGCATTAAGTCGTCGATCTATGGGTAGCTTAGCACATGTAGATCCCGAGAAAAGACAATTAGCTAGAGAGATTCATCAATTGTCTTCATTGGGGGTTCGGTTAGTAGATTCTGAGGATGGTGGAGTTGTACTCCAAAACACTACAAAATCATCCCTCATAGCGGAAGTCAAGGAAAGGCAGTACGAGGACCCAGAGTTGGTCGAGCTGAGAGAGCGAGTTCCGCAGTAGAAGAAACCACTGTTAGAGCTAAAGGGAGATGGGGTTCTCAGATATAGGGGTCGTTTGTGTGTTCCAGATGTAGCAGGGCTACGAGACAGGATTATGTCAGAGGTACATTATTCATGGTATTCCATCCATCCTGGGTCGACGAAGATGTATCATGACATTAAGGATGTGTACTGGTGGAATGATATGAAGAAGAACATTGCTGAGTTTGTCGCCCAATGTACTAGTTGCCAGCAAGTGAAGATAGAGCACCAGAAGCCTGGAGGGCTAATGCAGACTATAGAGATCCCGACATGGAAATGGGAGGCGATAAACATGGACTTTATCATGGGTTTACCTCGTTCTAATCGTAAGTTCGATTCCATATGGGTGATAGTCGATAGGCTCACAAAATCAGCTCACTTCCTACCGGTCAGATCTACATATACAGCAGAAGATTATGCAAAGTTATATATTAAGGAGATAGTGCGGCTACACGGAGTACCAGTTTCTATTATATCTGACCGTGGGGCTCAGTTTACAGCACATTTTTGGAGGTCATTTCAGAGAGGTCTAGGGACTCAGGTGAATCTCAGCACAGCTTTTCATCCACAGACTGATGGACAAGCCGAGCGCATAATTCAGACGCTCGAGGATATGTTACGAGTATGTGTGTTGGATTTTAAAAGAAGTTGGGATGAACATCTACCTCTTGTCGAGTTTGCATATAATAACAGTTACCACTCCAGTATTCAGATGGCTCCGTACGAGGCTTTGTATGGGCGTAAGTGCAGATCTCCTATAGGGTGGTTTGATGTTGGGGAATCTGGGTTATATGGGCTAGACCTGGTTCAACAGGCCATATAGAAAGTAAAGCTTATCCGGGAGCGACTGTTGACAGCTCAGAGTCGTCAGAAGTCATATTCTGACGTGCGGCGACGAGACTTAGAGTTCAGGATTAATGATTGGGTATTCTTAAAGGTATCACCTATGAAGGGCATGATGAGGTTTGGCAAGAAAGGCAAGCTTAGCCCACGGTATATTGGGCCTTATAGGATCATTCGGAGAGTGGGCCAAGTAGCTTATGAGTTAGAGTTGCCCTCAGAATTGGAGTCTGTCCATCCGTTTTTTCACGTATCTATGCTACGGAAGTGCATTGGCGATCCTACCCGAGTGGTGCCCACGGATGATGTACAGATTACAGAGGACTTGTCATACGAGGAAATTCCAGTTGCCATCCTAGACCGACAAATCCGCAATCTACGAAATAAGGAGGTAGCTTCCGTAAAGGTTTTATGGAGGAGCAAGAATGTAGAAGAGATGACGTGGGAATCGGAGGAAGAAATGAAGTCTAAATACCCCCACCTATTTCAAACTGAAGATATGGTTCGAGATGGGATGCTACAACATAGCTCTATGTAGGCTAGCAGGTCATCAGGTAAGCTTTTATTTTTCACTTTCAATATTTATGATTTATGGTCGGTGAGGCAAATTGCTGCTATTTATAAAGATTGGCCATATGTGGCATGCATAGTATGTTTCTAGCTACGTGCAGGTTGGTTTTAACCTAGTGTACGAAGGATACTTTGGCAAAATTTTCCAAAGTCTCTAAGAGTAAACATTCGAGGACGAATGTTCCCAAGGGGGAGTGATGTTACACCCTATATTTTCGTACGTAAAAATGCGTCGTAAGCAAACTAATGTAGGACCAAAAATGAGATAATATTTAAAAGTATATAAAGTAAGTTAATCATGTTACCTCTGAGGTTACAAATATTGAAAATCATGAACAACAAGTACAAAGAGGGTTGGACAGTTCAGAAGCTAAAGCAATTAAATAAAATAATGTTTCGTCGAAAGTCGACAAGTTGGGAATGTTATAACATGTACCTTTGGGGTGAGACTAGGGTGATTAACATGATAAGGAGATTATGTTATGATTTATATTAGTCGTATGACATCCGTATGTTATGTTTTAATGTCAAGCGAGTTGTGGAACAAAAGTCGATGAAAGTCATCACAAGTTACACTCATAAGTTTTACTGAAATTTTGGGTCACATGTAACTGCGATTTTCTCCCAATATACTTAGAGTTATGGGGTGTTCCACCCATCACATTAAAGATCTATGGGTCTATTTTCCAACTCATTAAACCTTTTGTCAATACGACATTGGAGTAGAAATATATGGGCATTTGTGCGATACTGCGCAAGCTGCTAGGTGACAAGTAGGTGTGTCACCTACTTGCTTAAATGAAAGCCCAAAAATGGGCCATTTCGGGTCGTCCAAAGAGGCCTTTTAAGGGCCTATTTTCTTCATATATTAGACTTAAAATAGAGCATAATAACCAGACATAAGCTCTGCAAAGAATCCTCCCAAAAATTTTCCACAAACCCTAATTGATTTTCTCTCCCTTTCAAGTTCCAATTGGAGGTAAAACCTAGAGTTTGAAGAACCAAGATAAGAGCTGAGTTATCCAACAAATAAGGTGAGTTTACTTCTCTCTTTCATCCAATTTTTCTTCTGTAAATTCATGGTAAGTCATTCTATACTTGTAAGAACTCACGGGACGGTGATCGGAAGCTGTGAGTTCGAGTTATTCACTTGTAGCGGACTGTTTTGTGGACTATTTTGTGTTGCTGTTGGGCTGCGTGTTTTACTACTATTTTGTGGAGTTTTGGAGGAGGAAGGGGGTTTATAAACACCATATAAATGTAGGGTGGTTGGCTGGTCGTTCGTCATAACATTTTCGGGTCATTTGACACTACTACGGTGGTCGTTTTGTGTACGAAGAGATTGGGGTGTGTTGGGCTGTTTTGTAGTATTTGATGGTGTATATAGGGCTGGAAAATGATGTATATATGTTGTTATTGTTCTGTTCTTGTATTGTTGGTGTTATCTTAATTTTGGAGGAAGTAAGGATTATAGGGGAGATGCTGCCCGTTTTAATACAAAATAAGTTTGTCGTTCGTTGTGTGATAGTTGTACCTTTCGTAACTTAACGATAGTATTATTATCGTTTTTGTAGATTAAGGTGCAAAGAGGTGAGTTCAACTTGGTGATTGGAAAGATTGTGATAAGGTATGTTAAGGCTAAGCCTTCCTTCATTTTGGCATGATCTCGTAGCTACATGTGTTAGTAATGAGACAAAAGAGAAGTTCATATTCATGAATTTATTCACACTATTCTAGTCTCATAAGTTACAATATTATTCCTTATCGAGACTCTATATTCAATTTTAGTATTGTCTTCTTCCAGTCAAGAGAGCAGCAAGCCTATATATACAGTATTACAGTATTTTCATTACCATCGAGCTATAATCGATGGGCAGGCCCCTATTGGGCAACCTCTGATCAGATGGAAAGTTATATACCGAGCCTACTGTGGCCGAGCGCCTATGAGCGAGCCCAGCATGGTCGAGATACATAGCCTAGTATGGCCGAGCGCCTATGAGCGAGCCTACTATGGCACAACAGTTATATATACCGAGCCTTATAAGGCCGTACAATTATTTTACTTACTACATTGAAGGAGTTGAGTCAGTATCAGCAGGTAAGTATATCTCCAGATCATCTTTGACTCCCAGTTACTTCCAGTTATTATATTATCAGTTCAGTTTCGATTTTCAGTTATGTTATTGCCTTACATACTCGGTACATTATTTCATACTGACGTCCCTTTTCCGTGGACGCTGCATTTCATGCATGCAGGTTCAGATAGACAGACGAGTAGATCTCCTCAGTAGGTATTTCCCGAGTTCAGCCTGATCGGTAAGCTCCACGCCTTTCGGAGTTGCCAAGTCTAGAGTGTTGTGTACATCTTATGTATATCTGTATATATGTTATGGGTAGGTCGGGGCCCTGTTCCGATCATAGTACATCTATCAGTAGAGGCTTGTAGACATATCCTATTGGTTAGTGCAGTATGTTGGGTTTGTAGGCCTGGTATGTATAATTTGGTGGTTTGTCAACTGTAGTAGCTATGACGGCCTTTTCAGCCTAGCTTTATATTGATGTTTAGTTAGCGCTAGTTTCCATTCAGTTTTATATTTTGCTTCGCAAATTGTCTTGCAAGGTGGCCCCATGGCCAAAGTATGACATTATGTGTTCAGAGTCCCTTAGTCGCAATTTGGTACGCCAGGTTAGGTGAGGCACAGGGTGCTTGTCTCGCTCCTAGGATCGGGGCGTGACATGCTCAAGCAGCGGCTGAGTTTGCAGAACATGCAAGCCTAGCTACCATAGCTGTTGTAGAACTATAAAGGCAATATTGTGTTGATGATGGTGGTTCATGCCACTTAGGTTTCAAGGATGAAAGGTTGGAACATGGGCAATCATTTCCTAGAGATGGTAATGATAATTTTTCTATTGGCAGGCGAAATTGGAACATGAAATTTAAGGATGCTACCTCTGCTGCTCAAGCAGCGGCTGAGTTTGCATAACATTCAAGCTTAGCTGCCAGAGTTGTTGTAGAACTTTGAAGGCAATATTGAGTTGATGATAGTGGTTCATGCCACTTAGGTTTCAAGGATGAAAGGTTTGAACATGGGCAATCATTTCCTAGAGATGTTAATGGTAATTTTTCTGTTGGCAGGCAGAATTGGAACATGAAATTTAAGACTGCTACCTCTGTTGCTCAAGCAGCGGCTGAGTTTGCAAAACATGCAAGCTTAGCTGCCAGAGCTGTTGTAGAACTTTCAAGGCAATATTTTGTTGATGATGGTGGTTCATGCCACTTAGGTTTCAAGGATGAAAGGTTGGAACATGGGCAATCATTTCCTAGAGATGGTAATGGTAATTTTTCTGTTGGCAGGCAGAATTGGAACATGAAATTTAAGGATGCTACCTCTGCTGCTCAAGCAGCGGCTGAGCTTGTAGAACATGCAAGCCCAGCTGCCAGAGCTGTTGTAGAACTTTCAAGGCAATATTGTGTTGATGATGGTGGTTCATGCCACTTAGGTTTCAAGGATGAAAGGTTGGAACATGGGCAATCATTTCCTAGAGATGGTAATGGTAATTTTTCTGTTGGCAGGCGAAATTGGAACATTAAATTTAAGGTTGCTACCTCAGCTGCTCAAGCAGCAGCTGAATTTGCATAACATTCAAGCCTAGCTGCCAGAGTTGTTGTAGAACTTTCAAGGCAATATTGAGTTGATGATGGTGGTTCATGCCACTTAGGTTTCAAGGATGAAAGATTTGAACATGGGCAATCATTTCCTAGAGATGTGAATGGTAATTTTTCTGTTTGCAGGCAGAATTGGAACATGAAATTTAAGAATGCTACCTCTGCTGCTCAAGCAGCGGTTGAGATTGCAGAACATGCAAGCATAGCTGCCAGAGCTGTTGTAGAACTTTTAAGGCAATATTTTGTTGATGATGGTGGTTCATGCCACTTAGGTTTCAAGGATGAAAGGTTGGAACATGGGCAATCATTTCCTAGAGATGGTAATGGTATTTTTTCTATTGGCAGGCAGAATTGGAACATGAAATTTAAGGATGCTACCTCTGCTGCTCAAGCAGCGGCTGAGTTTGTAGAACATGCAAGCCCAGCTGCCAGAGCTGGTGTAGAACTTTCAAGGCAATATTGTGTTGATGATGGAGGTTCATGCCACTTAGGTTTCAAGGATGAAAGGTTGGAACATGGGCAATCATTTCCTAGAGATGGTAATGGTAATTTTTCTGTTAGCAGGTGAAATTGGAACATGAAATTTAAGGATGCTACCTCTGCTGCTCAAGCAGCGGCTGAATTTGCATAACATTCAAGCCTAGCTGCCAGAGCTGTTGTAGAACTTTAAAGGCAATATTGTGTTGATGATAGTGGTTCATGCCGCTTAGTTTTCAAGGATGAAAGGTTGGAACATTGACAATCATTTCCTAGAGATGGTAATGGTAATTTTTCTGTTGGCAGGCAGAATTGGAACATGAAATTTATGGATGCTACCTCTACTGCTCAAGCAGCGGCTGAGATTGCAGAATATGCAAGCTTAGCTGCCAGAGCTGTTGTAGAACTTTCAAGGCAATATTTTGTTGATGATAGTGGTTCATGCCACTTAGGTTTCAAGGATGAAAGGTTGGAACATGGGCAATCATTTCCTAGAGATGGTAATGGTAATGTTTCTATTGGCAGGCAGAATTGGAACATGAAATTTAAGGATGCTACCTCTGCTGCTCAAGCAGCGGCTGAGTTTGCAGAACATGCAAGCCTAACTGCCAGAGCTGTTGTAGAACTTTCAAGGCAATATTGTGTTGATGATAGTGGTTCATGCTACTTAGTTTTCAAGGATGAAAGGTTGGAATATTGGCAATCATTTCCTAGAGATGGTAATGGTAATTTTTCTGTTGGCAGGCAGAATTGGAACATGAAATTTAGAGATGCTACCTCTGCTGCTCAAGCAGCGGCTGAGTTTGCAGAACATGCAAGACTAGCTGCCATAGCTGTTGTAGAAATTTAAAGACAATATTGTGTTGATGATGGTGGTTCATGCCACTTAGGTTTCAAGGATGAAAGGTTGGAACAAGGGCAATGATTTCCTTGAGAAGGTAATGGTAATTTTTCTGTTGGCACGCAGAATTGGAACATGAAATTTAGAGATGCTACCTCTGCTGCTCAAGCAGCGGCTGAGTTTGCAGAACATGCAAGCCTAGCTGCCATAGCTGTTGTAGAAATTTAAAGGCAATATTGTGTTGATGATGGTGGTTCATGCCACTTAGGTTTCAAGGATGAAAGGTTGGAACATGGGCAATCATTTCCTAGAGATGGTAATGGTAATTTTTCTGTTGGCAGGCAGAATTGGAACATGAAATTTAAGGATGCTACCTCTGCTGCTCAAGTAGCGGCTGAGTTTGCAGAACATGCAAGCCTAGCTGCCGAAGCTGTTGTAGAACTTTAAAGGCAATATTGTGTTGATGACGGTGGTTCATGCCACTTGGGTTTCAAGGATGAAAGGTTGGAACATGGGCAATCATTTTCTGGAGATGGTAATGGTAATTTTTCTGTTGGCAGGCAGAATTGGAATATGAAATTTATGGATGCTACCTCTGCTGCTCAAGCAGCGGCTGAGTTTGCAGAATATGCAAGCCTAGATTCCAGAGCTGTTGTAGAACTTTCAAGGCAATATTGTGTTGATGATGGTGGTTCATGCCACTTAGGTTTCAAGGATGAAAGGTTGGAAGATGGGCAACCATTTCCTGGAGATGGTAATGGTAATTTTTCTGTTGGCAGGCAGAATTGGATCATGAATTTTATGGATGCTACCTCTGCTACTCAAGCAGCGGCTGAGTTTGCAGAATATGCAAGCCTAGCTGCCAGAGCTGTTGTAGAACTTTAAAGGTAATATTATGTTGATGGTGGAGGATCATGCCACTTAGGTTTCAAGGATGAAAGGTTGGAACAAGGGCAATCATTTCCTTGAGAAGTTAATGGTAATTTTTCTGTTGGCAGACAGAATTGGAACATGAAATTTAGGGATGCTACCTCTGCTGCTCAAGAAGCGGCTGAGTTTGCAGAACATGCAAGCCTAGCTGCCATAGCTGTAGTAGAACTTTAAAGGCAAAATTGTGTTGATGATGGTGGTTCATGCCACTTAGGTTTCAAGAATGAAAGGTTGGAACATGGGCAATCATTTTCTAGAGATGGTAATGGTAATTTTTCTGTTGGCAAGCGAAATTGGAACATGAAATTTAAGGATGCTACCTCTGCTGCTCATGCAGCGGCTGAGTTTGCATAACATGCAAGCCTAGATGCCAGAGCTGTTGTAGAACTTTCAAGGAAATATTGTGTTGATGATGGTGGTTCATGCCACTTAGGTTTCAAGGATGAAATGTTTGAACATGGGCAATCATTTCCTAGAGATGTTAATGGTAATTTTTCTGTTGGCAGGCAGAATTGGAACATGAAATTTAAGAATGCTACCTCTGCAGCTCAAGCAGTGGCTGAGTTTGCAGAACATGCAAGCTTAGCTGCCAGAGCTGTTGTAGAACTTTCAAGGCAATATTTTGTTGATGATGGTGGTTCATGCCACTTAGGTTTCAAGGATGAAATGTTGGAACATGGGCAATCATTTCCTAGAGATGGTAATGGTAATTTTTCTGTTGGCAGGCGAAATTGGAACATGAAATTTAAGGATGCTACCTCTGCTGCTCAAGCAGTGTTTGAATTTGCATAACATTCAAGCCTAGCTGCCAGAGTTGTTGTAGAACTTTCAAGGCAATATTGAGTTGATGATGGTGGTTCATGCCACTTAGGTTTCAAGGATGAAAGGTTGGAACATGGGCAATCATTTCCTAGAGATGGTAATGGTAATTTTTCTGTTGGCAGGCGAAATTGGAACATGAAATTTAAGGATGCTATCTCTGCTGCTCAAGCAGCGGCTAAATTTGCATAACATTCAAGCCTAGCTACCAGAGTTGTTGTAGAACTTTCAAGGCAATATAGAGTTGATGATGGAGGTTCATGCCACTTAGGTTTCAAGGATGAAAGGTTGGAACATGGGCAATCATTTCCTAGAGATGGTAATGGTAATTTTTCTGTTGGCAGGCAAAATTGGAACATGAAATTTAAGGATGCTACCTCTGCTGCTCAAGCAGCGGCTAAATTTGCATAACATTCAAGCCTAGCTGCCAAAGTTGTTGTAGAACTTTCAAGGAAATATTGAGTTGATGATGGTGCTTAATGCCACTTAGGTTTCAAGGATGAAAGGTTGGAACATGGGCAATCATTTCCTGGAGATGGTAATGGTAATTTTTCTGTTGGCAGGCGAAATTGGAACATAAAATTTATGGATGCTACCTCTGCTGCTCAAGCAGCGGCTGAGTTTGCATAACATGCAAGCCTAGATGCCAGAGCTGTTGTAGAACTTTCAATGCAATATTGTGTTGATGATGGTGGTTCATGCCACTTAGGTTTCAAGGATGAAATGTTTGAACATGGGCAATCATTTCCTAGAGATGTTAATGGTAAGTTTTCTGTTGGCAGGCAGAATTGGAACATGAAATTTAAGAATGCTACCTCTGTAGCTCAAGCAGCGGCTGAGTTTGCAGAACATGCAAGCTTAGCTGCGAGAGCTGTTGTAGAACTTTCAAGGCAATATTTTGTTGATGATGGTGGTTCATGCCACTTAGGTGTCAAGGATGAAATATTGGAACATGGGCAATCATTTCTTAGAGATGGTAATGGTAATTTTTCTGTTGGCAGGAGAAATTGGAACATGAAATTTAAGGATGCTACCTCTGCTGCTCAAGCAGCGGCTGAGTTTGCATAACATTCTGGTTCATGCCAGAGTTGTTGTAGAACTTTCAGGTCAATATTGAGTTGATGATGGTGGTTCATGCCACTTAGGTTTCAAGGATGAAAGGTTGGAACATGGGTAATCATTTCCTAGAGATGGTAATGGTAATTTTCCTGTTGGCAGGCGAAATTGGAACATGAAATTTAAGGATGCTACCTCTGCTACTCAAGCAGCGGCTAAGTTTGCATAACATGGAAGCCTTGATGCCAGAGCTGTTGTAGAAATTTCAAGGCAATATTGTGTTGATGATGGTGGTTCATGCCACTTAGGTTTCAAGGATGAAAGGTTTGAACATGGGCAATAATTTCCTAGAGATGTTAATGGTAATTCTTCTGTTGGCAGGAAGAATTGGAACATGAAATTTAAGAATGCTACCTCTGCTGCTCAAGCAGCGGCTGAGTTTGCAGAACATGCAAGCTTAGCTGCCAGAGCTGTTGTAGAACTTTCAAGGCAATATTTTGTTGATGATGGTGGTTCATGCCACTTAGGTTTCAAGGATGAAATGTTGGAACATGGGCAATCATTTCCTAGAGATGGTAATGGTAATTTTTCAATTGGCAGGCGAAACTGGAACATGAAATTTAAGGATGCTACCTCTGCTGCTCAAGCAACGTTTGAATTTGCATAACATTCAAGCCTAGCTGCCAGAGTTGTTGTAGAACTTTCAAGGAAATATTGAGTTGATGATGGTGGTTCATGCCACTTAGGTTTCAAGGATGAAAGGTTGGAACATGGGCAATCATTTCCTAGAGATGGTAATGGTAATTTTTCTGTTGGCAGGCGAAATTGGAACATGAAATTTAAGGATGCTACCTCTGCTGCTCAAGCAGCGGCTGAATTAGCATAACATTCAAGCCTAGCTGCCAGAGTTGTTGTAGAACTTTCAATGCAATATTGAGTTGATGATGGTGGTTCATGCCACTTAGGTTTCAAGGATGAAAGGTTTGAACATGGGCAATCATTTCCTAGAGATGTGAATGGTAATTTTTCTGTTGGCAGGCAGAATTGGAACATGAAATTTAAGAATGCTACCTCTGCTGCTCAAGCAGCGATTGAGATTGCAGAACATGCAAGCCTAGCTGCCAGAGCTGTTGTAGAACTTTCAAGGCAATATTTTGTTGATGATGGTGGTTCATGCCACTTAGGTTTCAAGGATGAAAGGTTGGAACATGGGCAATCATTTCCTAGAGATGGTAATGGTAATTTTTCTGTTGGCAGGCGAAATTGGAACATGAAATTTAAGGATGCTACCTCTGCTGCTCAAGCAGCGGCTAAATTTGCATAACATTCAAGCCTAGCTGCCAGAGTTATTGTAGAACTTTCAAGGCAATATTGAGTTGATGATGGTGGTTCATGCCACTTAGGTTTCAAGGATGAAAGGTTGGAACATAGGCAATCATTTCCTAGAGATGGTAATGGTAATTTTTCTGTTGGCAGGCGAAATTGGAACATGAAATTTAAGGATGCTACCTCTACTGCTCAAGCAGCGGCTGAGTTTGCAGAACATGCAAGCCTAGATGCCAGAGCTATTATAGAACTTTAAAGGAAATATTGTGTTGATGATGGTGGTTAATGTCACTTAGGTTTTAAGGATGAAAGGTTGGAACATGGGCAATCATTTCCTAGAGATGGTAATGGTAATTTTTCTGTTGGCAGGCAGAATTGGAACATGAAATTTATGGATGCTACCTCTGCTGCTCAAGCAGCGGCTGAATTTGCATAACATTCAAGCCTAGCTGCCAGAGTTATTGTAGAACTTTCAAGGCAATATTGAGTTGATGATAGTGGTTCATGCCACTTAGGTTTCAAGGATGAAAGGTTTGAACATGGGCAATAATTTCCTAGAGATGTTAATGGTAATTCTTCTGTTGGCAGGAAGAATTGGAACATGAAATTTAAGAATGCTACCTCTGCTGCTCAAGCAGTGGCTGAGACTTGCAGAACATGCAAGCTTAGCTGCCAGAGCTGTTGTAGAACTTTCAAGGCAATATTTTGTTGATGATGGTGGTTCATGCCACTTAGGTTTCAAGGATGAAATGTTGGAACATGGGCAATCATTTCCTAGAGATGGTAATGGTAATTTTTCTATTGGCAGGCGAAATTGGAACATGAAATTTAAGAATGCTACCTCTGCTGCTCAAGCAGCGATTGAGATTGCAGAACATGCAAGCCTAGCTGCCAGAGCTGTTGTAGAACTTTCAAGGCAATATTTTGTTGATGATGGTGGTTCATGCCACTTAGGTTTCAAGGATGAAAGGTTGGAACATGGGCAATCATTTCCTAGAGATGGTAATGGTAATTTTTCTGTTGGCAGGCGAAATTGGAACATGAAATTTAAGGATGCTACCTCTGCTGCTCAAGCAGCGGCTAAATTTGCATAACATTCAAGCCTAGCTGCCAGAGTTATTGTAGAACTTTCAAGGCAATATTGAGTTGATGATGGTGGTTCATGCCACTTAGGTTTCAAGGATGAAAGGTTGGAACATAGGCAATCATTTCCTAGAGATGGTAATGGTAATTTTTCTGTTGGCAGGCGAAATTGGAACATGAAATTTAAGGATGCTACCTCTACTGCTCAAGCAGCGGCTGAGTTTGCAGAACATGCAATCCTAGATGCCAGAGCTATTATAGAACTTTAAAGGAAATATTGTGTTGATGATGGTGGTTAATGTCACTTAGGTTTTAAGGATGAAAGGTTGGAACATGGGCAATCATTTCCTAGAGATGGTAATGGTAATTTTTCTGTTGGCAGGCAGAATTGGAACATGAAATTTATGGATGCTACCTCTGCTGCTCAAGCAGCGGCTGAGTTTGCAGAATATACAAGCCTAGCTGCGAGAGCTGTTGTAGAACTTTCAAGGCAATATTGTGTTGATGGTGGTGGTTCATGCCACTTAGGTTTCAAGGATGAAGGTTGGAACAAGGGAAATCATTTCCTTGAGAAGGTAATGGTAATTTTTCTGTTGGCAGATAGAATTGGAACATGAAATTTAGGGATGCTACCTCTGCTGCTCAAGCAGCAGCTGTGCTTGCAGAACATGCAAGCCTAGCTGCCATAGTTGTTGTAGAACTTTAAAGGCAATATTGTGTTGATGATGGTGGTTCATGCCACTTAGGTTTCAAGGATGAAAGGTTAGAACATGGGAAATCATTTCCTAGAGATGGTAATGGTAATTTTTCTGTTGGCAGGCGAAATTGGAACATGAAATTTAAGGATGCTACCTCTGCTGCTCAAGCAGCGGCTGAATTTGCATAACATTCAAGCCTAGCTGCCAGAGTTATTGTAGAACTTTCAAGGCAATATTGAGTTGATGATAGTGGTTCATGCCACTTAGGTTTCAAGGATGAAAGGTTTGAACATGGGCAATAATTTCCTAGAGATGTTAATGGTAATTCTTCTGTTGGCAGGAAGAATTGGAACATGAAATTTAAGAATGCTACCTCTGCTGCTCAAGCAGTGGCTGAGACTGCAGAACATGCAAGCTTAGCTGCCAGAGCTGTTGTAGAACTTTCAAGGCAATATTTTGTTGATGATGGTGGTTCATGCCACTTAGGTTTCAAGGATGAAATGTTGGAACATGGGCAATCATTTCCTAGAGATGGTAATGGTAATTTTTCTATTGGCAGGCGAAATTGGAACATGAAATTTAAGGATGCTACCTCTGCTGCTCAAGCAGCGTTTGAATTTGCATAACATTCAAGCCTAGCTGCCAGAGTTGTTGTAGAACTTTCAAGGAAATATTGTATTGATGATAGTGGTTCATGCCACTTAGGTTTCAAGTATGAAAGGTTGGAACATGGGCAATCATTTCCTAGAGATGGTAATGGTAATTTTTCTGTTGGCAGGCGAAATTGGAACATGAAATTTAAGGATGCTACCTCTGCTGCTCAAGCAGCGGCTGAATTTGCATAACATTCAAGCCTAGCTACCAGAGTTGTTGTAGAACTTTCAATGCAATATTGAGTTGATGATGGTGGTTCATGCCACTTAGGTTACAAGTATGAACGGTTTGAACATGGGCAATCATTTCCTAGAGATGTGAATGGTAATTTTTCTGTTTGCAGGCAGAATTGGAACAAGAAATTTAAGAATGCTACCTCTGCTGCTCAAGCAGTGGTTGAGATTGCAGAACATGCAAGTTTAGCTGCCAGAGCTGTTGTAGAACTTTCAAGGCAATATTTTGTTGATGTTGGTGGTTCATGCCACTTAGGTTTCAAGGATGAAAGGTTGGAACATGGGAAATCATTTCCTAGAGATGGTAATGGTAATTTTTCTGTTGGCAGACGAAATTGGAACATGAAATTTAAGGATGCTACCTCTGCTGCTCAAGCAGCGGCTAAATTTGCATAACATTCAAGCCTAGCTGCCAGAGGTGTTGTAGAACTTTTAAGGCAATATTGAGTTGATGATGGTGGTTCATGCCACTTAGGTTTCAAGGATGAAAGGTTGGAACATAGGCAATCATTTCCTAGAGATGGTAATGGTAATTTTTCTGTTGGCAGGCAGAATTGGAACATGAAATTTATGGATGCTACCTCTACTGCTCAAGCAGCGGCTGAGTTTGCAGAATATGCAAGCCTAGATGCCAGAGCTATTGTGGAACTTTAAAGGAAATATTGTGTTGATGATGGTGGTTAATGTCACTTAGGTTTTAAGGATGAAAGGTTGGAACATGGGCAATCATTTCCTGGAGATGGTAATGGTAATTTTTCTGTTGGCAGGCAGAATTGGAACATGAAATTTATGGATGCTACCTCTGCTGCTCAAGCTGCGGCTGAGATTGCAGAATATGCAAGCCTAGCTGCCAGAGCTGTTGTAGAACTTTAAAGGTAATATTGTGTTGATGGTGGTGGTTCATGCCACTTAGGTTTCAAGGATGAAAGGTTGGAACATGGGCAATTATTTCCTTGAGAAGGTAATGGTAATTTTTCTGTTGGCAGGCAGAATTGGAACATGAAATTTAGGGATGCTACCTCTGCTGCTCAAGCAGCAACTGTGTTTGCAGAACATGCAAGCCTAGCTGCCATAGCTGTTGTAGAACTTTAAAGGCAATATTGTGTTGATGATGGTGGTTCATGCCACTTAGGTTTCAAGGATGAAAGGTTAGAACATGGGAAATCATTTCCTGGAGATGGTAATGGTAATATTTCTGTTGGCAGGCAGAATTGGAACATGAAATTTATGGATGCTACCTCTGCTGCTCAAGCAGCGGCTGAGTTTGTAGAATATGCAAGCCTAGCTGCCAGAGCTGTTGTAGAACTTTAAAGGCAATATTGTGTTGATGGTGGTGGTTCATGCCACTTAGGTTTCAAGGATGAAAGGTTGGAACAAGGGCAATCATATCCTTGAGAAGGTAATGGTAATTTTTC
This sequence comes from Nicotiana tomentosiformis, assembly GCF_000390325.3. Taxonomy (NCBI): domain Eukaryota; kingdom Viridiplantae; phylum Streptophyta; class Magnoliopsida; order Solanales; family Solanaceae; genus Nicotiana; species Nicotiana tomentosiformis. The sequence goes on from NW_027174579.1 coordinate 538,647, forward strand.
TGTTGGCAGGCAGAATTGGAACATGAAATTTAGGGATGCTACCTCTGCTGCTCAAGCAGCGGCTGAGTTTGCAGAGCATGCAAGCCTAGCTGCAATAGCTGTTGTAAAACTTAAAAGGCAATATTGTGTTGATGATGGTGGTTCATGCCACTTTGGTTTCAAGGATGAAAGGTTGGAACATGGGCAATCATTTCCTAGAGATGGTAATGGTAATTTTTCTGTTGGCAGGCGAAATTGGAACATGAAATTTAAGGATGCTACCTCTGCTGCTCAAGCAGTGGCTGAGTTTGCAGAATATGCAAGCTTAGCTGCCAGAGCTGTTGTAGAACTTTCAAGGCAATATTTTGTTGATGATGGTGGTTCATGCCACTTAGGTTTCAAGGATGAAAGGTTGGAACATGGGCAATAATTTCCTAGAGATGGTAATGGTAATTTTTCTTTTGGCAGGTGAAATTGGAAAATGAAATTTAAGGATGCTACCTCTGCTTCTCAAGCAGCGTTTGAATTTGCATAACATTCAAGCCTAGCTGCCAGAGTTGTTGTAGAACTTTCAAGGCAATATTGAGTTGATGATGGTGGTTCATGCCACTTAGGTTTCAAGGATGAAAGGTTTGAACATGGGCAATCATTTCCTAGAGATGTGAATGGTAATTTTTCTGTTTGCAGGCAGAATTGAAACATGAAATTTAAGAATGCTACCTCTGCTGCTCAAGCAGCGGCTGAGATTGCAGAACATGCCAGCGTAGATGCCAGAGCTTCTGTAGAACTTTCAAGACAATATTTTGTTGATGATGGTGGTTCATGCCACTTAGGTTTCATGGATGAAAGGTTGGAACATGGGCAATCATTACCTAGAGATGGTAATGGTAATTTTTCTGTTGGCAGGCAGAATTGGAACATGAAATTTATGGATGCTACCTCTGCTGCTCAAGCAGCGGCTGAGTTTATAGAATATGCAAGCCTAGATGCCAGAGCTGTTGTAGAACATTCAAGGGAATATTGTGTTGATGATGGTGGTTCATGCCACTTAGGTTTCAAGGATGAAAAGTTAGAACCTGGGCAATCATTTCCAGGAGATGGTAATGGTAATTTTTCTTTTGGTAGGCAGAATTGGAACATGAAATTTATGGTTGCTACCTCTGCTACTCAAGCAGCGGCTGAGTTTGCAAAATATGCAAGCCTAGCTGCCAGAGCTGTTGTAGAACTTTAAAGGCAATATTGTGTTGATGGTGGTGGTTCATGCCACTTAGGTTTCAAGGATGAAAGGTTTGAACATGGGCAATCATTTCCTAGAGATGTGAATGGTAATTTTTCTGTTTGCAGGCAGAATTTGAACATGAAATTTAAGAATGCTACCTCTGCTGCTCAAGCAGCGGCTGAGATTGCAGAACATGCAAGCTTAGCTACAGAGCTGTTGTAGAACTTTCAAGGCAATATTTTGTTGATGATGGTGGTTCATGCCACTTAGGTTTCAAGGATGAAAGGTTGGAACATGGGCAATCATTTCCTAGTGATGGTAATGGTAATTTTTCTGTTGGCAGGCAGAATTGGAACATGAAATTTAATGATGCTACCTCTGCTGCTCAAGCAGCGGCTGAGTTTGCAGAACATGTAAGCCTAACTGCCAGAGCTGTTGTAGAACTTTCAAGGCAATATTGTATTGACGATAGTGGTTCATGCCACTTAGTTTTCAAGGATGAAAGGTTGGAACATTGGCAATCATTTCCTAGAGATTGTAATGGTAATTGTTCTGTTGGCAGGCAGAATTGGAACATGAAATTTATGGATGCTACCTCTGCTGCTCAAGCAGCGGCTGAGTTTGTAGAATATGCAAGCCTAGCTGCCAGAGCTGTTGTAGAACTTTAAAGGCAATATTGTGTTGCTGGTGGTGGTTCATGCCACTTAGGTTTCAAGGATGAAAGGTTGGAACAAGGGCAATCATATCCTTGAGAAGGTAATGGTAATTTTTCTATTGGCAGGCAGAATTGGAACATGAAATTTAGGGATGCTACCTCTGCTGCTCAAGCAGCGGCTGAGTTTGCAGAGCATGCAAGCCTAGCTGCAATAGCTGTTGTAAAACTTTAAAGGCAATATTGTGTTGATGATGGTGGTTCATGCCACTTTGGTTTCAAGGATGAAAGGTTGGAACATGGGCAATCATTTCCTAGAGATGGTAATGGTAATTTTTCTATTGGCAGGCGAAATTGGAACATGAAATTTAAGGATGCTACCTCTGCTGCTCAAGCAGTGGCTGAGTTTGCAGAATATGCAAGCTTAGCTGCCAGAGCTGTTGTAGAACTTTCAAGGCAATATTTTGTTGATGATGGTGGTTCATGCCACTTAGGTTTCAAGGATGAAAGGTTGGAACATGGGCAATAATTTCCTAGAGATGGTAATGGTAATTTTTCTTTTGGCAGGTGAAATTGGAAAATGAAATTTAAGGATGCTACCTCTGCTTCTCAAGCAGCGTTTGAATTTGCATAACATTCAAGCCTAGCTGCCAGAGTTGTTGTAGAACTTTCAAGGCAATATTGAGTTGATGATGGTGGTTCATGCCACTTAGGTTTCAAGGATGAAAGGTTTGAACATGGGCAATCATTTCCTAGAGATGTGAATGGTAATTTTTCTGTTTGCAGGCAGAATTGAAACATGAAATTTAAGAATGCTACCTCTGCTGCTCAAGTAGCGGCTGAGATTGCAGAACATGCCAGCGTAGATGCCAGAGCTTCTGTAGAACTTTCAAGACAATATTTTGTTGATGATGGTGGTTCATGCCACTTAGGTTTCATGGATGAAAGGTTGGAACATGGGCAATCATTACCTAGAGATGGTAATGGTAATTTTTCTGTTGGCAGGCAGAATTGGAACATGAAATTTATGGATGCTACCTCTGCTGCTCAAGCAGCGGCTGAGTTTATAGAATATGCAAGCCTAGATGCCAGAGCTGTTGTAGAACATTCAAGGCAATATTGTGTTGATGATGGTGGTTCATGCCACTTAGGTTTCAAGGATGAAAAGTTAGAACCTGGGCAATCATTTCCAGGAGATGGTAATGGTAATTTTTCTTTTGGTAGGCAGAATTGGAACATGAAATTTATGGTTGCTACCTCTGCTACTCAAGCAGCGGCTGAGTTTGCAAAATATGCAAGCCTAGCTGCCAGAGCTGTTGTAGAACTTTAAAGGCAATATTGTGTTGATGGTGGTGGTTCATGCCACTTAGGTTTCAAGGATTAAAGGTTTGAACATGGGCAATCATTTCCTAGAGATGTGAATGGTAATTTTTCTGTTTGCAGGCAGAATTTGAATATGAAATTTAAGAATGCTACCTCTGCTGCTCAAGCAGCGGCTGAGATTGCAGAACATGCAAGCTTAGCTACAGAGCTGTTGTAGAACTTTCAAGGCAATATTTTGTTGATGATGGTGGTTCATGCCACTTAGGTTTCAAGGATGAAAGGTTGGAACATGGGCAATCATTTCCTAGTGATGGTAATGGTAATTTTTCTGTTGGCAGGCAGAATTGGAACATGAAATTTAATGATGCTACCTCTGCTGCTCAAGCAGCGGCTGAGTTTGCAGAACATGTAAGCCTAACTGCCAGAGCTGTTGTAGAACTTTCAAGGCAATATTGTATTGACGATAGTGGTTCATGCCACTTAGTTTTCAAGGATGAAAGGTTGGAACATTGGCAATCATTTCCTAGAGATTGTAATGGTAATTGTTCTGTTGGCAGGCAGAATTGGAACATGAAATTTATGGATGCTACCTCTGCTGCTCAAGCAGCGGCTGAGTTTGCAAAATATGCAAGCCTAGATGCCAGAGCTGTTGTAGAACTTTCAAGGCAATATTGTGTTGATGATGGTGGTTCATGCCACTTAGGTTTCAAGGATGAAAGGTTGGAACATAGGCAATCATTTCCTGGAGATGGTAATGGTAATATTTCTGTTGGCAGGCAGAATTGGAACATGAAATTTATGGATGCTACCTCTGCTGCTCAAGCAGCGGCTGAGTTTGCAGAATATGCAAGCCTAGCTGCCAGAGCTGTTGTAGAACTTTAAAGGCAATATTGTGTTGATGGTGGTGGTTCATGCCACTTAGGTTTCAAGGATGAAAGGTTGGAACAAGGGCAATCATATCCTTGAGAAGGTAATGGTAATTTTTCTATTGGCAGGCAGAATTGGAACATGAAATTTAGGGATGCTACCTCTGCTGCTCAAGCAGCGGCTGAGTTTGCAGAGCATGCAAGCCTAGCTGCCATAGCTGTTGTAGAACTTTAAAGGCAATATTGTGTTGATGATGGTGGTTCAAGCCACTTAGGTTTCAAGGATGAAAGGTTGGAACATGGGCAATCATTTCCTAGAGATGGTAATGGTAATTTTTCTGTTGGCAGGCGAAATTGGAACATGAAATTTAAGGATGCTACCTCTGCTGCTCAAGCAGTGGCTGAGTTTGCAGAACATGCAAGCTTAGCTGCCAGAGCTGTTGTAGAACTTTTAAGGCAATATTGAGTTGATGATGGTGGTTCATGCCACTTAGGTTTCAAGGATGAAAGGTTTGAACATGGGCAATCATTTCCTAGAGATGTGAATGGTAATTTTTCTGTTTGCAGGCAGAATTGGAACATGAAATTTAAGAATGCTACCTCTGCTGCTCAAGCAGCGGCTGAGATTGCAGAACATGCAAGCTTAGCTACAGAGCTGTTGTAGAACTTTCAAGGCAATATTTTGTTGATGATGGTGGTTCATGCCACTTAGGTTTCAAGGATGAAAGGTTGGAACATGGGCAATCATTTCCTAGTGATGGTAATGGTAATTTTTCTGTTGGCAGGCAGAATTGGAACATGAAATTTAATGATGCTACCTCTGCTGCTCAAGCAGCGGCTGAGTTTGCAGAACATGTAAGCCTAACTGCCAGAGCTGTTGTAGAACTTTCAAGGCAATATTGTATTGACGATAGTGGTTCATGCCACTTAGTTTTCAAGGATGAAAGGTTGGAACATTGGCAATCATTTCCTAGAGATTGTAATGGTAATTGTTCTGTTGGCAGGCAGAATTGGAACATGAGATTTATGGATGCTACCTCTGCTGCGCAAGCAGCGGCTGAGTTTGCAAAATATGCAAGCCTAGATGCCAGAGCTGTTGTAGAACTTTCAAGGCAATATTGTGTTGATGATGGTGGTTCATGCCACTTAGGTTTCAAGGATGAAAGGTTGGAACATAGGCAATCATTTCCTGGAGATGGTAATGGTAATATTTCTGTTGGCAGGCAGAATTGGAACATGAAATTTATGGATGCTACCTCTGCTGCTCAAGCAGCGGCTGAGTTTGCAGAATATGCAAGCCTAGCTGCCAGAGCTGTTGTAGAACTTTAAAGGCAATATTGTGTTGATGGTGGTGGTTCATGCCACTTAGGTTTCAAGGATGAAAGGTTGGAACAAGGGCAATCATATCCTTGAGAAGGTAATGGTAATTTTTCTATTGGCAGGCAGAATTGGAACATGAAATTTAGGGATGCTACCTCTGCTGCTCAAGCAGCGGCTGAGTTTGCAGAGCATGCAAGCCTAGCTGCCATAGCTGTTGTAGAACTTTAAAGGCAATATTGTGTTGATGATGGTGGTTGAAGCCACTTAGGTTTCAAGGATGAAAGGTTGGAACATGGGCAATCATTTCCTAGAGATGGTAATGGTAATTTTTCTGTTGGCAGGCGAAATTGGAACATGAAATTTAAGGATGCTACCTCAGCTGCTCAAGCAGTGGCTGAGTTTGCAGAACATGCAAGCTTAGCTGCCAGAGCTGTTGTAGAACTTTCAAGGCAATATTTTGTTGATGATGGTGGTTCATGCCACTTAGGTTTCAAGGATGAAAGGTTGGAACATGGGCAATAATTTCCTAGAGATTGTAATGGTAATTTTTCTTTTGGCAGGCGAAATTGGAACATGAAATTTAAGGATGCAACCTCTGCTTCTCAAGCTGCGTTTGAATTTGCATAACATTCAAGCCTAGCTGCCAGAGTTGTTGTAGAACGTTCAAGGCAATATTGAGTTGATGATGGTGGTTCATGCCACTTAGGTTTCAAGGATGAAAGGTTTGAACATGGGCAATCATTTCCTAGAGATGTGAATGGTAATTTTTCTGTTTGCAGGCAGAATTGGAACATGAAATTTAAGAATGCTACCTCTGCTGCTCAAGCAGCGGCTGAGATTGCAGAACATGCAAGCGTAGATGCTAGAGCTGCTGTAGAACATTCAAGACAATATTTTGTTGATGATGGTGGTTCATGCCACTTAGGTTTCATGGATGAAAGGTTGGAACATGGGCAATCATTTCCTAGAGATGGTAATGGTTATTTTTCTGTTGGCAGGAAGAATTGGAACATGAAATTTATGGATGCTACCTCTGCTGCTCAAGCAGCGGCTGAGTTTATAGAATATGCAAGCCTAGATGCCAGAGCTGTTGTAGAACTTTCAAGGCAATATTGTGTTAATGATGGTGGTTCATGCCACTTAGGTTTCAAGGATGAAAAGTTGGAACATGGGCAATCATTTCCAGGAGATGGTAATGGTAATTTTTCTTTTGGCAGGCAGAATTGGAACATGAAATTTATGGATGCTACCTCTGCTGCTCAAGCAGCGGCTGAGTTTGCAAAATATGCAAGCCTAGCTGCCAGAGCTGTTGTAGAACTTTAAAGGCAATATTGTGTTGATGGTGGTGGTTCATGCCACTTAGGTTTCAAGGATGAAAGGTTGGAACTAGGGCAATCATTTCCTTGAGAAGGTAATGGTAATTTTTCTGTTGCCAGGCAGAATTGGAACATGAAATTTAGGGATACTACCTCTGCTGCTCAAGCAGCGGCTGAGTTTGCAGAACATGCAAGCCTAGCTGCCATAGCTGTTGTAGAACTTTAAAGGCAATATTGTGTTGATGATGGTGGTTCATGCCACTTAGGTTTCAAGGATGAAGGGTTGGAACATGGGCAATCATTTCCTAGAGATGGTAATGGTAATTTTTCTGTTGGCAGGCGAAATTAGAACATGAAATTTAAGGATGCTACCTCTGCTGCTCAAGCAGCAGCTGAGTTTGCAGAATATGCAAGCCTAGATGCCAGAGCTGTTGTAGAACGTTCAAGGCAATATTGTGTTGATGATGGTGGTTCATGCCACTTAGGTTTCAAGGATGAAAGGTTTGAACATGGGAAATAATTTCCTAGAGATGTTAATGGTAATTTTTCTATTGGCAGGCAGAATTGGAACATGAAATTTAAGAATGCTACATCTGCTGCTCAAGCAGCGGTTGAGTTTGCAGAACATACAAGCTTAGCTGCCAGAGCTATTGTGGAACTTTAAAGGCAATATTTTGTTGATGATGGTGGTTCATGCCACTTAGGTTTCAAGGATGAAGGGTTGGAACATGGGCAATCATTTCCTAGAGATGGTAATGGTAATTTTTCTGTTGGCAGGCGAAATTGGAACATGAAATTTAAGGGTGCTACCTCTGCTGCTCAAACAGCGTTTGAATTTGCATAACATTCAAGCCTAGCTGCCAGAGTTGTTGTAGAACGTTCAAGGCAATATTGAGTTGATGATGGTGGTTCATGCCACTTAGGTTTCAAGGATGAAAGGTTTGAATATGGGCAATCATTTCCTAGAGATGTGAATTGTAATTTTTCTGTTTGCAGGTAGAATTGGAACATGAAATTTAAGGATGCTACCTCTACTGCTCAAGCAGCAGCTGAGTTTGCAGAACATGCAAGCCTAGCTGCCAGAGCTGTTGTAGAACTTTAAAGGCAATATTGTGTTGATGATGGTGGTTCATGCCACTTTGGTTTCAAGGTTGATAGGTTGGAACACGGGCAATCATTTCCTAGAGATGGTAATGGTAATTTTTCTGTTGGCAAGCGAAATTGGAACATGAAATTTAAGGATGCTACCTCTGCTGCTCAAGCAGCGGTTGAGTTTGCAGAACATGCAAGCTTAGCTGCCAGAGCTGTTGTAGAACTTTCAAGGCAATATTTTGTTGATGATGGTAGTTCATGCCACTTAGGTTTCAAGGATGAAAGGTTGGAACATGGGCAATCATTTCCTAGAGATGATAATGGTAATTTTTCTATTGGCAGGCGAAATTGGAACATGAAATTTAAGGATGCTACCTCTACTGCTCAAGCAGCGTTTGAATTTGCATAACATTCAAGCCTAGCTGCCACAGTTGTTGAAGAACTTTCAAGGCAATATTGAGTTGATGATGGTGGTTCATGCCACTTAGGTTTCAAGGATGAAATGTTGGAACATGGGCAATCATTTCCTAGAGATGGTAATGGCAATTTTTTAGTTGGCAGGCGAAATTGGAACATGAAATTTAAGGATGCTACCTCTGCTGCTCAAGCAGCGGCTGAATTTGCATAACATTCAAGCCTAGCTACCAGAGTTGTTGTAGAAATTTCAAGGCAATATTAAGTTGATGATGGTGGTTCATGCCACTTAGGTTTCAAGGATGAAAGGTTTGAATATGGGCAATAATTTCCTAGAGATGTGAATGGTAATTTTTCTATTTGCAGGCAGAATTGGAACATGAAATTTAAGAATGCTACCTCTGCTGCTCAAGTAGCGGCTGAGATTTCAGAACATGCAAGCTTAGCTGCCAGAGCTGTTGTAGAACTTTCAAGGCAATATTTTGTTGATGATGGTGGTTCATGCCACTTAGGTTTCAAGGATGAAAGGTTGGAACATGGGCAATCATTTCCTAGATATGGTAATGGTAATTTTTCTGTTAGCTGGCAGAATTGGAACATGAAATTTATGGATGCTACCTCTGCTGCTCAAGCAACGGCTGAGTTTGCAGTACATGCAAGTCTAGATGCCAGAGATGTTGTAGAACATTCAAGGCAATATTGTGTTGATGATGGTGGTTCATGCCACTTAGGTTTCAAGGATGAAAGGTTGGAACATGGGCAATCATTTCCTTGAGATGGTAATGGTAAATATTTTGTTGGTAGGCAGTATTGGAACAGGAAATTTAAGGATGCTACCTAAGCTGCTCAAACAGCGGCTGAGTTTGGAGAATTTGCAAGCCTAGCTGCCAGAGCTATTGGAGAACTTTCAAGGCAATATTGTGTTGATGATGGTGGTTCATGCTACTTAGGTTTCAAGGATGAAAGGTTGGAACATGGGCAATCATTTCCTAGAGATGGTAATGGTAATTTTTCTGTTGGCAGGCGAAATCGGAACATGAAATTTAAGGATGCTACCTCTGCTGCTCAAGCAGCGGTTGAGTTTGCAGAACATGCAAGCTTAGCTGCCAGAGCTGTTGTAGAACTTTCAAGGCAATATTTTGTTGATGATGGTAGTTCATGCCACTTAGGTTTCAAGGATGAAAGGTTGGAACATGGGCAATCATTTCCTAGAGATGATAATGGTAATTTTTCTATTTGCAGGCGAAATTGGAACATGAAATTTAAGGATGCTACCTCTACTGCTCAAGCAGCGTTTGAATATGCATAACATTCAAGCCTAGCTGCCACAGTTGTTGTAGAACTTTCAAGGAAATATTGAGTTGATGATGGTGGTTCATGCCACTTAGGTTTCAAGGATGAAATGTTGGAACATGGGCAATCATTTCCTAGAGATGGTAATGGCAATTTTTCAGTTGGCAGGCGAAATTGGAACATGAAATTTAAGGATGCTACCTCTGCTGCTCAAGCAGCGGCTGAATTTGCATAACATTCAAGCCTAGCTACCAGAGTTGTTGTAGAACTTTCAAGGCAATATTAAGTTGATGATGGTGGTTCATGCCACTTAGGTTTCAAGGATGAAAGGTTTGAACATGGGCAATCATTTCCTAGAGATGTGAATGGTAATTTTTCTGTTTGCAGGCAGAATTGGAACATGAAATTTAAGAATACTACCTCTGCTGCTCAAGCAGTGGCTGAGATTGCAGAACATGCAAGATTAGCTGCCAGAACTGTGGTAGAACTTTCAAGGCAATATTTTGTTGATGATGGTGGTTCATGCCACTTAGGTTTCAAGGATGAAAGGTTGGAACATGGGCAATCATTTCCTAGATATGGTAATGGTAATTTTTCTGTTGGCAGGCAGAATTAGAACATGAAATTTATGGATGCTATCTCTGCTGCTCAAGCAACGGCTGAGTTTGCAGAATATGCAAGTCTAGATGCCAGAGATGTTGTAGAACTTTCAAGGCAATATTGTGTTGATGATGGTGGTTCATGCCACTTAGGTTTCAAGGATGAAAGGTTGGAACATGGGCAATCATTTCCTTGAGATGGTAATGGTAAATTTTCTGTTGGTAGGCAGTATTGGAACAGGAAATTTAAGGATGCTACCTCTGCTGCTCAAACAGCGGCTGAGTTTGGAGAATTTGCAAGCCTAGCTGCCAGAGCTATTGGAGAACTTTCAAGGCAATATTATGTTGATGATGGTGGTTCATGCTACTTAGGTTTCAAGGATGAAAGGTTGGAACATGGGCAATCATTTCCTAGAGATGGTAATGGTAATTTTTCTCTTGGCAGGCGAAATTGGAACATTAAAATTAAGGATGCTACCTCTACTGCTCAAGCAGCGGCTGAGTTTGCAAAATATGCAAGCCTAGCTGCCAGAGCTATTGTAGAACTTTAAAGGCAATATTGTGTTGATGGTGGTGGTTCATGCCACTTAGGTTTCAAGGATGAAAGTTTGGAACAAGGGCAATCATTTTCGTGAGAAGGTAATGGTATTATTTCTGTAGGCAGGCAGAATTGGAACATGAAATTTAGGGATGGTACCTCTGCTGCTCAAGCAGCGGCTGAGTTTGCAGAACATGCAAGCCTAGCTGCCATAGCTGTTGTAGAACTTTAAAGGCAATATTGTGTTGATGATGGTGGTTCATGCCACTTAGGTTTCAAGGATGAATGGTTGGAACATGGGCAATCATTTCCTAGAGATGGTAATGGTAATTTTTCTCTTGGCAGGCGAAATTGGAACATTAAAATTAAGGATGCTACCTCTACTGCTCAAGCATCGGCTGAGTTTGCAGAATATGCAAGCCTAGATGCCAGAGCTGTTGTAGAACTTTCAAGGCAATATTGTGTTGATGATGGTGGTTCATGCCACTTAGGTTTCAATGATGAAAGGTTGGAACATGGGCAATCATTTCTTAGAGATGGTAATGGTAATTTTTCTGTTGGCAGGCAGAATTGGAACATGAAATTTATGGATGCTACCTATGCTGCTCAAGCAACGGCTGAGTTTGCAGAATATGCAAGTCTAGATGCCAGAGCTGTTGTAGAACTTTCAAGGCAATATTGTGTTGATGATGGTGGTTCATGCCACTTAGGTTTCAAGGATGAAAGGTTGGAACATGGGCAATCATTTTCAGGAGATGGTAATGGTAATTTTTCTGTTGGCAGGCAAAATTGGAACATTAAATTTATTGATGCTACCTCTGTTGCTCAAGCAGCGACTGAGTTTGCAAAATATGCAAGCCTAGCTTCCAGAGCTGTTGTAGAACTTTAAAGGCAATATTGTGTTGATGGTGGTGGTTCATGCCACTTAGGTTTCAAGGATGAAAGGTTGGAACAAGGGCAATTATTTCCTTGAGAAGGTAATGGTAATTTTTCTGTTGGCAGGCAGAATTGGAACATGAAATTTAGGGATGCTACCTCTGCTGCTCAAGCAGCGGCTGAGTTTGCAGAACATGCAAGCCTAGCTGCCATAGCTGTTGTAGAACTTTAAAGGCATTATTGTGTTGATGATGGTGGTTCATGCCACTTAGGTTTCCAGGATGAAAGGTTGGAACATGGGCAATCATTTCCTAGAGATGGTAATGGTAATTTTTGTGTTGGCAGGCGAAATTGGAGCATGAAAATTAAGGATGCTACCTCTGCTGCTCAAGCAGCGGCTGAGTTTGCAGAATATGCAAGCCTAGATGCCAGAGCTGTTGTAGAACTTTCAAGGCAATATTGTGTTGATGATGGTGGTTCATGCCACTTAGGTTTCAAGGATGAAAAGTTTGAACATGGGCAATCATTACCTAGAGATGTTAATGGTAATCTTTCTGTTGGCAGGCAGAATTGGAACATGAAATTTAAGGATGCTACCTCTACTGCTCAAGCAGCAGCTGAGTTTGCAGAACATGCAAGCCTAGCTGCCAGAGCTGTTGTAGAACTTTAAAGGCAATATTGTGTTGATGATGGTGGTTCATGCCACTTAGGTTTCAAGGATGAAAGGTTGGAACATGGGCAATCATTTCCTAGAGATGGTAATGGTAATTTTTCTGTTGGCAGGCGAATTGGAACATGAAATTTAAGGATGCTACCTCTGCTGCTCAAGCAGCGGCTGAGTTTGCAGAACATGCAAGCTTAGCTGCCAGAGCTGTTGTAGAACTTTTAAGGCAATATTTTGTTGATGATGGTAGTTCATGCCACTTAGGTTTCAAGGATGAAAGGTTGGAACATGGGCAATCATTTCCTAGAGATGATAATGGTAATTTTTCTGTTGGCAGGCGAAATTGGAACATGAAATTTAAGGATGCTACCTCTGCTGCTCAAGCAGCGGCTGAGTTTGCAGAACATGCAAGCTTAGCTGCCAGAGCTGTTGTAGAACTTTTAAGGCAATATTTTGTTGATGATGGTAGTTCATGCCACTTAGGTTTCAAGGATGAAAGGTTGGAACATGGGCAATCATTTCCTAGAGATGATAATGGTAATTTTTCTGTTGGCAGGCGAAATTGGAACATGAAATTTAAGGATGCTACCTCTACTGCTCAAGCAGCGTTTGAATTTGCATAACATTCAAGCCTAGCTGCCACAGTTGTTGTAGAACTTTCAAGGCAATATTGAGTTGATGATGGTGGTTCATGCCACTTAGGTTTCAAGGATGAAATGTTGGAAGATGGGCAATCATTTCCTAGAGATGGTAATGGTAATTTTTCTGTTGGCAGGCGAAATTGGAACATGAAATTTAAGGATGCTACCTCTGCTACTCAAGCAGCGGCTGAATTTGCATAACATTCAAGCCTAGCTACCAGAGTTGTTGTAGAACTTTCAAGGCAATATTAAGTTGATAATGGTGGTTCATGCCACTTAGGTTTCAAGGATGAAAGGTTTGAACATGGGCAATCATTTCCTAGAGATGTGAATGGTAATTTTTCTGTTTGCAGGCAGAATTGGAACATGAAATTTAAGAATGCTACCTCTGCTGCTCAGCAGCGGCTGAGATTGCAGAACATGCAAGCTTAGCTGCCAGAACTGTTGTAGAACTTTCAAGGCAATATTTTGTTGATGATGGTGGTTCATGCCAGTTAGGTTTCAAGGATGAAAGGTTGGAACGTGGGCAATCATTTCCTTGAGATGGTAATGGTAATTTTTCTCTTGGCAGGCAGAATTAGAACATGAAATTTATGGATGCTACCTCTGCTGCTCAAGCAACGGCTGAGTTTGCAGAATATGCAAGTCTAGATGCCAGAGATGTTGTAGAACTTTCTAGGCAATATTGTGTGGATGATGGTGGTTCATGCCACTTAGGTTTCAAGGATGAAAGGTTGGAACATGGGCAATCATTTCCAGGAGATGGTAATGGTAATTTTTCTGTTGGCAGGCAGAATTGGAACATAAAATTTATGGATGCTACCTCTGTTGCTCAAGCAGCGGCTGAGTTTGCAAAATATGCAAGCCTAGCTGCCAGAGCTGTTGTAGAACTTTAAAGGCAATATTGTGTTGATGGTGGTGGTTCATACCACTTAGGTTTCAAGGATGAAAGGTTGGAACAAGGGCAATCATTTCCTTTAGAAGGTAATGGTAATTTTTCTGTTGGCAGGCAGAATTGAAACATGAAATTTAAGGATGCTACCTCTACTGCTCATGCAGTGGCTGAGTTTGCAGAACATGCAAGCCTAGCTGCCAGAGCTATTGTAGAACTTTAAAGGCAATATTGTGTTGATGATGGTGGTTCATGCCACTTAGGTTTCAAGGATGAAAGGTTGGAACATGGGCAATCATTTCCTAGAGATGGTAATGGTAATTTTTCTGTTGGCAGGCGAAATTGGAACATTAAAATTAAGGATGCTACCTCTGTTGCTCAAGCAGCGGCTGAGTTTGCAGAATATGCAAGCCTAGATGCCAGAGCTGTTGTAGAACTTTCAAGGCAATATTGTGTTGATGATGGTGGTTCATGCCACTTAGGTTTCAAGGATGAAAGGTTGGAACTTGGGCAATCATTTCATAGAGATGGTAATGGTAATTTTTCTGTTGGCAGGCAGAATTGGAACATGAAATTTATGGATGCTACCTCTGCTGCTCAAGCAACGGCTGAGTTTGCAGAATATGCAAGTCTAGATGCCAGAGCTGTTGTAGAACTTTCAAGGCAATATTGTGTTGATGATGGTGGTTCATGCCACTTAGGTTTCAAGGATAAAAGGTTTGAACATGGGCAATCATTTCCTAGAGATGTAAATGGTAATTTTTCTATTTGCAGGCAAAATTGGAGCATAAAATTTAAGAATGCTACCTGTGCTGCTCAAGCAGCGGCTGAGATTGCAGAACATGCAAGCTTAGCTGCCAGAGCTGTTGTAGAACTTTCAAGGCAATATTGTGTTGATGGTGGTGGTTCATGCAATTTAGGTTTCAAGGATGAAAGGTTGGAACAAGGGCAATCATTTCCTGGAGATGGTAATGGTAATGTTTCTTTTGGCAGGCAGAATTGGAACATGAAATTTAGGGATGCTACCTCTACTGCTCAAACAACGGCTGAGTTTGCAGAATATGCAAGCCTAGCTGCCAGAGCTGTTGTTGAACTTTAAATGCAATATTGTGTTGATGGTGGTGGTTCATGCCATTTTGGTTTCAAGGATGAAAGGTTGGAACAAGGGCAATCATTTCCTGGAGATGGTAATGGTAATGTTTCTTTTGGCAGGCAGAATTGGAACATGAAATTTAGGGATGCTACCTCTGCTGCTCAAACAGTGGCTGAGTTTGCAGAACATGCAAGACTAGCTGCCATAGCTGTTGTAGAACTTTCAAGGCAATATTGTGTTGATGATGGTGGTTCATGCCACTTAGGTTTCAAGGATAAAAGGTTGGAACATGGGCAATCATTTCCTTTAGAAGGTAATGGTAATTTTTCTGTTCGCAGGCAGAATTGGAACGTGAAATTTAGGGATGGTACCTCTGCTGCTTAAGCAGCGGCTGATTTTGCATTACATTCAAGCCTAGCTGCCAGAGTTGTTGTAGAACTTTCAAGGCAATATTGAGTTGATGATGGTGGTTCATGCCACTTAGGTTTCAAGGATGAAAGGTTGGAACATGGGCAATCATTTCCTAGAGATGGTAATGGTAATTTTTCTGTTGGCAGGCAGAATTGGAACATGAAATTTAAGGATGCTACCTCTGCTGCTCAAGCAGAGGCTGAGTTTACAGAACTTGCAAGCCTAACTGCTGGAGCTGTTGTAGAACTTTCAAGGCAATATTGTGTTGATGATAGTGGTTCATGACACTTAGTTTTCAAGGATGAAAGGTTGGAACATGGGCAATCATTTCCAGGAGATGGTAATGGTAACATTTCTGTTAGCAGGCAGAATTGGAACATGAAATTTAAGGATGCTACCTCTGCTGCTCAAGCAGCGGCTGAGTTTGCAGAACATGCAAGCCTAGCTGCCAGAGCTGTTGTAGAACTTTAAAAGCAATATTGTGTTGATGATGGTGGTTCATGCAACTTAGGTTTCAAGGATAAAAGTTTGGAACATGGGCAATCATTTCCTGGAGATGGTAATGGTAATTTTTCTGTTGGTAGGCAGAATTGGAACATGAAATTTATGGATGCTACCTCTGCTGCTCAAGCAGCGGCTGAGTTTGCAGAATATGCAAGCCTAGTTGCCAGAGCTGTTGTAGAACTTTCAAGGCAATATTGTGTTGATGATGGTGGTTAATGCCACTTAGGTTTCAAGGATGAAAGGTTGGAACATGGGCAATCATTTCCTGGAGATGGTAATGGTAATTTTTCTGTTGGCAGGCAGAATTGGAACATGAAATTTATGGATGCTACCTCTGCTGCTCAAGCAGCGGCTGAGTTTGCAGAATATGCAAGCCTAGCTGCCAGAGCCGTTGTAGAACTTTAAAGGCAATATTGTGTTGATGGTGGTGGTTCATGCCACTTAGGTTTCAATGATGAAAGGTTGGAACAAGGGCAATCATTTCCTTGAGAAGGTAATGGTAATTTTTCTGTTGGAAGGTAAAATTGGAACATGAAATTTAGGGATGCTACCTCTGCTGCTCAAGCAGCGGCTGAGTTTGCAGAACATGCAAGCCTAGATGCCAGAGCTGTTGTAGAACTTTCAAGGCAGTATTTTGTTGATGATGGTGGTTCATGCCACTTAGGTTTCAAGTATGAAAGGTTAGAACATGGGCAATCATTTCCTGGAGATGGTAATGGTAATTTTTCTGTTGGCAGGCAGAATTGGAACATGAAATTTATGGATGCTACCTCTGCTGCTCAAGCAGCGGCTGAGTTTGTAGAATATGCAAGCCTAGATGCTAGAGCTGTTGTAGAACTTTCAAGGCAATATTGTGTTGATGATGGTGGTTCATGCCACTTAGGTTTCAAGGATGAAAGGTTGGAACATGGGCAATCATTTCCTAGAGATGGTAATGGTAATTTTTCTGTTGGCAGGCAGAATTGGAACATGAAATTTATGGATGCTACCTCTGCTGCTCAAGCAGCGCCTGAGTTTGCAGAATATGCAAGCCTAGCTGCCAGAGCCGTTGTAGAACTTTAAAGGCAATATTGTGTTGATGGTGGTGGTTCATGCCACTTAGGTTTCAATGATGAAAGGTTGGAACAAGGGCAATCATTTCCTTGAGAAGGTAATGGTAATTTTTCTGTTGGAAGGTAGAATTGGAACATGAAATTTAGGGATGCTACCTCTGCTGCTCAAGCAGCGGCTGAGTTTGCAGAACATGCAAGCCTAGATGCCAGAGCTGTTGTAGAACTTTCAAGGCAGTATTTTGTTGATGATGGTGGTTCATGCCACTTAGGTTTCAAGGATGAAAGGTTGGAACATGGGCAATCATTTCCTGGAGATGGTAATGGTAATTTTTCTGTTGGCAGGCAGAATTGGAACATGAAATTTATGGATGCTACCTCTGCTGCTCAAGCAGCGGCTGAGTTTGCAGAATATGCAAGCCTAGATGCCAGAGCTGTTGTAGAACTTTCAAGGCAATATTTTGTTGATGATGGTGGTTCATGCCACTTAGGTTTCAAGGATGAAAGGTTGGAACAAGGGCAATCAATTCCTAAAGATATGAATGGTAATTTTTCTGTTTGGCAGGCAGAATTGGAACATGAAATTTAAGGATGCTACCTCTGCTGCTCAAGCAGCGGCTGAGTTTGCAGAACATGCAAGCCTAGCTGCCAGAGCTGTTGTAGAACTTTCAAGGCAATATTTTGTTGATGATGGTGGTTCATGCCACTTAGGTTTCAAGGATGAAAGGTTGGAACATGGGCAATCATTTCCTAGAGATGGTAATGGTAATTTTTCTGTTGGCAGGCAAAATTGGAACATGAAATTTAAGGATGCTACCTCTGCTGCTCAAGCAGCGGCTGAGTTTGTAGAACATGCAAGCCTAGCTGCCAGAGCTGTTGTAGAACTTTCAAGGCAATATTGTGTTGATGATGGTGGTTCATGCCACTTAGGTTTCAAGGATGAAAGGTTGGAACATGGGCAATCATTTCCTAGAGATGGTAATGGTAATTTTTCTGTTGGCAGGCGAAATTGGAACATGAAATTTAAGGATGCTACCTCTGCTGCTCAAGCAGCGGCTGAATTTGCAGAACATGCAAGCCTAGATGCCAGAGCTGTTGTAGAACTTTCAAGGCAATATTGTGTTGATGATGGTGGTTCATGCCACTTAGGTTTCAAGGATGAAAGGTTGGAACATGGGCAATCATTTCCTGAAGATGGTAATGGTAATTTTTCTGTTGGCAGGCAGAATTGGAACATGAAATTTATGGATGCTACCTCTGCTGCTCAAGCAGCGGCTGAGTTTGCAGAATATTCAAGCCTAGCTGCCAGAGCCGTTGTAGAACTTTAAAGGCAATATTGTGTTGATGGTGGTGGTTCATGCCACTTAGGTTTCAATGATGAAAGGTTGGAACAAGGGCAATCATTTCCTTGAGAAGGTAATGGTAATTTTTCTGTTGGCAGGTAGAATTGGAACATGAAATTTAGGGATGCTACCTCTGCTGCTCAAGCAGTGGCTGAGTTTGCAGAACATGCAAGCCTAGATGCCCAGAGCTGTTGTAGAACTTTCAAGGCAGTATTTTGTTGATGATGGTGGTTCATGCCACTTAGGTTTCAAGGATGAAAGGTTGGAACATGGGCAATCATTTCCTGGAGATGGTAATGGTAATTTTTCTGTTGGAAGGCAGAATTGGAACATGAAATTTATGGATGCTACCTCTGCTGCTCAAGCAGCGGCTGAGTTTGCAGAATATGCAAGCCTAGCTGCCAGAGCTGTTGTAGAACTTTAAAGGCAATATTGTGTTGATGGTGGTGGTTCATGCCACTTAGGTTTCAAGGATGAAAGGTTGGAACATGGGCAATCATTTCCTAGAGATGGTAATGGTAATTTTTCTGTTGGCAGGCGAGAATTGGAACATGAAATTTAAGGATGCTACCTCTGCTGCTCAAGCAGCGGCTGAATTTGCATAACATTCAAGCCTAGCTGCCAGAGTTGTTGTAGAACTTTCAAGGCAATATTGAGTTGATGATGCTGGTTCATGCCACTTAGGTTTCAAGGATAAAAGGTTTGAACATGGGCAATCATTTCCTAGAGATGTAAATGGTAATTTTTCTATTTGCAGGCAGAATTGGAGCATAAAATTTATGAATGCTACCTCTGCTGCTCAAGCAGCGGCTGAGATTGCAGAACATGCAAGCTTAGCTGCCAGAGCTGTTGTAGAACTTTCAAGGCAATATTTTGTTGATGATGCTGGTTCATGCCACTTAGGTTTCAAGGATGAAAGGTTGGAACATGGGCAATCATTTCCTAGAGATGGTAATGGTAATTTTTCTGTTGGCAGGCAGAATTGGAACATGAAATTTAAGGATGCTACCTCTGCTGCTCAAGCAACGGCTGAGTTTGCAGAACATGCAAGCCTAACTGCCAGAGCTGTTGTAGAACTTTCAAGGCAATATTGTGTTGATGATAGTGGTTCATGCCACTTAGTATTCAAGGATGAAAGGTTGGAACATTGGCAATCATTTCCTGGAGATGGTAATGGTAATTTTTCTGTTGGCAGGCAGAATTGGAACATGAAATTTAAGAATGCTACCTCTACTGCTCAAGCAGTGGCTGAGTTTGCAGAACATGTAAGCCTAGCTACCAGAGCTGTTGTAGAACTTTAAAGGCAATATTGTGTTGATGATGGTGGTTCATGCCACTTAGGTTTCAAGTATGAAAGGTTGGAATATGGGCAATCATTTCCTGGAGATGGTAATGGTAATTTTTCTGTTGGCAGGCAGAATTGGAACATGAAATTTATGGATGCTACCTCTGCTGCTCAAGCAGCGGTTGAGTTTGCAGAATATGCAAGCCTAGATGCCAGAGCTGTTGTAGAACTTTCAAGGCAATATTGTGTTGATGATGGTGGTTCATGCCACTTAGGTTTCAAGGATGAAAGGTTGGAACATGGGCAATCATTTCCTGGAGATGGTAATGGTAATTTTTCTGTTGGCAGGCAGAATTGGAACATGAAATTTATGGATGCTACCTCTGCTGCTCAAGCAGCGGCTGAGTTTGCAGAATATGCAAGCCTAGCTGCCAGAGCCGTTGTAGAACTTTAAAGGCAATATTGTGTTGATGGTGGTGGTTCATGCCACTTAGGTTTCAATGATGAAAGGTTGGAACAAGGGCAATCATTTCCTTGAGAAGGTAATGGTAATTTTTCTGTTGGCAGGTAGAATTGGAACATGAAATTTAGGGATGCTACCTCTGCTGCTCAAGCAGCGGCTGAGTTTGCAGAACATGCAAGCCTAGATGCCAGAGCTGTTGTAGAACTTTCAAGGCAGTATTTTGTTGATGATGGTGGTTCATGCCACTTAGGTTTCAAGGATGAAAGGTTGGAACATGGGCAATCAT
This sequence comes from Nicotiana tomentosiformis, assembly GCF_000390325.3. Lineage (NCBI taxonomy): Eukaryota > Viridiplantae > Streptophyta > Magnoliopsida > Solanales > Solanaceae > Nicotiana > Nicotiana tomentosiformis. The sequence continues at coordinate 558,765 of NW_027174579.1, forward strand.
TTCCTGGAGATGGTAATGGTAATTTTTCTGTTGGCAGGCAGAATTGGAACATGAAATTTATGGATGCTACCTCTGCTGCTCAAGCAGCGGCTGAGTTTGCAGAACATGCAAGCCTAGCTGCCAGAGCTGTTGTAGAACTTTCAAGGCAATATTTTATTGTTGATGGTGGTTCATGCCACTTAGGTTTCAAGGATGAAAGGTTGGAACATGGGCAATCATTTCCTGGAGATGGTAATGGTAATTTTTCTGTTGGCAGGCAGAATTGGAACATGAAATTTATGGATGCTACCACTGCTGCTCAAGCAGCGGCTGAGTTTGCAGAACATGCAAGCCTAGCTGCCAGAGTTGTTGTAGAACTTTCAAGGCAATATTGTGTTGATGATGGTGGTTCATGCCACTTAGGTTTCAAGGATGAAAGGTTGGAACATGGGCAATCATTTCCTGGAGATGGTAATGGTAATTTTTCTGTTGGCAGGCAGAATTGGAACATGAAATTTAAGGATGCTACCTCTGCTGCTCAAGCAGCGGCTGAGTTTGCAGAACATGCAAGCCTAGCTGCCAGAGCTGTTGTAGAACTTTCAAGGCAATATTTTGTTGATGATGGTGGTTCATGCCACTTAGGTTTCAAGGATGAAAGGTTGGAACATGGGCAATCATTTCCTGGAGATGGTAATGGTAATTTTTCTGTTGGCAGGCAGAATTGGAACATGAAATTTATGGATGCTACCTCTGCTGCTCAAGCAGCGGCTGAGTTTGCAGAATATGCAAGCCTAGATGCCAGAGCTGTTGTAGAACTTTCAAGGCAATATTTTGTTGATGATGGTGGTTCATGCCACTTAGGTTTCAAGGATGAAAGGTTGGAACATGGGCAATCATTTCCTGGAGATATGAATGGTAATTTTTCTGTTTGCGGGCAGAATTTGAACACGAAATTTAAGGATGCTACCTCTACTGCTCAAGCAGCGACTGAGTTTGCAGAACATGCAAGCCTAGCTACCAGAGCTGTTGTAGAACTTTAAAGGCAATATTGTGTTGATGATGGTGGTTCATGACACTTAGGTTTCAAGGATGAAAGGTTGGAACATGGGCAATCATTTCCTGGAGATGGTAATGGTAATTATTCTGTTGTCAGGCAGAATTGGAACATGAAATTTAAGAATGCTACCTCTGCTGCTCAAGCAGCGGCTGAGTTTGCAGAACATGCAAGCTTAGCTGCCAGAGCTGTTGTAGAACTTT